>NC_138742.1:4341967-4416967 GCF_965113295.1 Leuciscus leuciscus
GGAACACGTCTCAGATCTGAGAGAGGAGAGTGTGTGTTCACATCAACACACACAGATATAGTGCGGATTCAGAGGAACTCGTCTCAGATCTGAGAGAGAAGAGTGTGTGTTCACATCATCACACACAGATATAGTGCGCATTCAGAGGAACTCGTCTCAGATCTGAGAGAGAAGAGTGTGTGTTCACATCAACACACACAGATATAGTGCGGATTCAGAGGAACACGTCTCAGATCTGACAGAGAAGAGTGTGTGTTCACATCATCACACACAGATATAGTGCGCATTCAGAGGAACTCGTCTCAGATCTGAGAGAGAAGAGTGTGTGTTCACATCAACACACACACACTGTAAAAAATTTAACGTAAAATCAACAGTAACTTACTGGCAACAAATATCCAGCAAGCTTCAGTATTTTATTCCACGGTAAAATTACTGTAAATCTGACAACAGTACTTCACAGCATACCGTATAATAACTTACAGCATTTTTATACTGTAAAATTAATTACAGTGCTTGTTTTTGCACTGTATTTTAAAATACTGTAAAGTTACTATGCAGTATAATTGATTATGGTATTTTTATATACACAACATATAACCAACTACAATCTGTTACACACTTAAAAAAAGAATGAAAGCTAAAGTTGTGTATGCAAAAAATATTTCACACAGTTACATTACTGATTTTTAGATGTTACGTCAATTATGACAACACACAGAAGTCAGTTTAAAATTCTTTATTAAAATTTAATTCATTAAACTAGAAACCCTTCAGACTTGGCAGGGCCAAGCAAAGAGCAAAACTCATCCTCAGCACACTGCAATCTCGAACTGTACACACTGAAAGAAATGAACAACATTTTCAACACTGCACAGACGTGACACAGAGAGATTACTTTTATGAATTTTAGTGCATTATTCAATAACTGAAAATGACTTACCTCTGTTTTTAATGAAGGAGTAAAACTCATCCTCAGCACACTGCAATCTCGAACAACTGTACATGCTGAAAGAAATGAAAAACATATTCAACACTGCACAGACGTACACAGAGAGATTACTTTTATGAATTTTAGTGCATTATTCAATAACTGAAAATGACTTACCTCTGTTTTTAATGAAGGAGTAAAACTCATCCTCAGCACACTGCAATCTCGAACAACTGTACATGCTGAAAGAAATGAAAAACATATTCAACACTGCATAGACGTACACAGAGAGATTACTTTTATGAATTTTAGTGCATTATTCAATAACTGAAAATGACTTACCTCTGTTTTTAATGAAGGAGTAAAACTCATCCTCAGCACACTGCAATCTCGAACAACTGTACATGCTGAAAGAAATGAAAAACATATTCAACACTGCATAGACGTACACAGAGAGATTACTTATGAATTTTAGTGCCTTATTCAATAACTGAAAATGACTTACCTCTGTTTTTAATGAAGGAGTAAAACTCATCCTCAGCACACTGCAATCTCGAACAACTGTACATGCTGAAAGAAATGAAAAACATATTCAACACTGCACAGACGTACACAGAGAGATTACTTATGAATTTTAGTGCCTTATTCAATAACTGAAAATGACTTACCTCTGTTTTTAATGAAGGAGTAAAACTCATCCTCAGCACACTGCAATCTCGAACAACTGTACATGCTGAAAGAAATGAAAAACATATTCAACACTGCATAGACGTACACAGAGAGATTACTTATGAATTTTAGTGCATTATTCAATAACTGAAAATGACTTACCTCTGTTTTTAATGAAGGAGTAAAACTCATCCTCAGCACACTGCAATCTCGAACAACTGTACATGCTGAAAGAAATGAAAAACATATTCAACACTGCATAGACGTACACAGAGAGATTACTTATGAATTTTAGTGCCTTATTCAATAACTGAAAATGACTTACCTCTGTTTTTAATGAAGGAGTAAAACTCATCCTAAGCACACTGCAATCTCGAACAACTGTACATGCTGAAAGAAATGAAAAACATATTCAACACTGCATAGACGTACATAAGAGAGATTACTTTTATGAATTTTAGTGCCTTATTCAATAACTGAAATGCCGAGACGCGAGAATTCATTCGGCGGGACTTTCTCTGCCTGTGTATTCACTTTAAATGTGCATCGTACTGACGTTATAAAATGTATAATATGACTAATAACACTGTGGTTGTCCATTCAATTAGTGTAGAACATAACTTACCGGTAGGGTTATGTTATAACGTTAGGCTATATGTTAACATGTTGTATGAGGCCTCGATCGCGACAGGCAACACACACACGGTGTAGCAGTAACGTTAACGTTAAGTTACACACAAGTGTTCAGAAACAAGAACATTTCGATTACTTTGTTCTAAACTTGAAAATAATAACTGACATTAACATCAAACCTTGTGATAACTAGTATTTGGCTAACGTTAACTGGCTAACGTTAGAATGTTCGCGTTAAAAAGCTAACGTTACCTTAACTTTACCTTTCAAACTCACCACGATTAGGATACTTACAGTTAATGGTAAAACGAATATCTTCACATTTGTAGTGGTGGAACATTTAGAAATACACATTTTTAAGATTTTGAATACAATTGTACATCTTACCTGGCTAGTTCTTGCTGGTTCTGCGTGCTCCGTCCTCGAAGTCAGTCAGGATGAAATGGAAAATTCGAGTTTGACGGCTGACGGTTAGATGATTGGTTGCCAGGTGTATATCCCGTGCGATTCGCTCTTTATGTAATTAAGTGTGTAAATCTAAAGCAAAATAATAATAATAATAATAGTAAATCATGGAAATCGATTTCTATCTATTTTATTTTGCCTATATTATTGATCACTGGATGGGACTACATCTCCCATTCAAACATTTTAGGCTATAATAACCTTTGAGATTAGTTGGGTTTGTGACAAAATCTGGCAACCATAAAGAAAAAAAAGAAGAAAAAACACTCAAGCAAACTTAAACTTTTTTTTAACTATATTCTAAATGCCTTAATATATGGGTTACCTTATGAAACGATGTATTATAAAATTCCTAAGCTGAAATAACCTCAATAAACCAAAAAATGTCCTCTGTCGGGCTTGTCTGTTGGAATATACTGTCATCAATTTAACAGGAGTATAAGAATTACTGTAATTATTTTCTTCCCCCCACCAAAGAAAAGCATAAATTGACAGCAACTTTCCTGTAAATAGTTATACGGTGACAAAGCTGGAAATACAGCAAAAATAATGTAAAAGCTATAAAATTGACAGCAACTTACTGTAAACTGTTTCTACAGTAAACTTTCACTGAAAATACAGCAATAATACTGTGAAAACAACAGAAATCATTTACAGTGCAGATATAGTGCGGATTCAGAGGAACACGTCTCAGATCTGAGAGAGAAGAGTGTGTTCACATCAACACACAGATATAGTGCGCATTCAGAGGAACACGTCTCAGATCTGAGAGAGAAGAGTGTGTTCTCACATCAACACACACAGATATAGTGCGCATTCAGAGGAACACGTCTCAGATCTGAGAGAGAAGAGTGTGTTCTCACATCAACACACACAGATATAGTGCGCATTCAGAGGAACACGTCTCAGATCTGACAGAGAAGAGTGTGTGTTCACATCAACACACACAGATATAGTGCGGATTCAGAGGAACACGTCTCAGATCTGAGAGAGGAGAGTGTGTGTTCACATCAACACACAGATATAGTGCGCATTCAGAGGAACACGTCTCAGATCTGAGAGAGAAGAGTGTGTGTTCACATCAACATACAGATATAGTGCGCATTCAGAGGAACGTCTCAGATCTGAGAGAGAAGAGTGTGTGTTCACATCAACACACACAGATATAGTGCGCATTCAGAGGAACACGTCTCAGATCTGAGAGAGGAGAGTGTGTGTTCACATCAACACACACAGATATAGTGCGCATTCAGAGGAACGTCTCAGATCTGAGAGAGAAGAGTGTGTGTTCACATCAACACACACAGATATAGTGCGCATTCAGAGGAACACGTCTCAGATCTGAGAGAGGAGAGTGTGTGTTCACATCAACACACACAGATATAGTGCGCATTCAGAGGAACGTCTCAGATCTGAGAGAGAAGAGTGTGTGTTCACATCAACACACACAGATATAGTGCGCATTCAGAGGAACACGTCTCAGATCTGAGAGAGGAGAGTGTGTGTTCACATCAACACACACAGATATAGTGCGGATTCAGAGGAACACGTCTCAGATCTGAGAGAGAAGAGTGTGTGTTCACATCAACACACACAGATATAGTGCGGATTCAGAGGAACACGTCTCAGATCTGAGAGAGAAGAGTGTGTGTGTTCACATCAACACACACAGATATAGTGCGGATTCAGAGGAACACGTCTCAGATCTGAGAGAGAAGAGTGTGTGTTCACATCAACACACACAGATATAGTGCGGATTCAGAGGAACTCGTCTCAGATCTGAGAGAGAAGAGTGTGTGTTCACATCAACACACACAGATATAGTGCGCATTCAGAGGAACTCGTCTCAGATCTGAGAGAGAAGAGTGTGTGTTCACATCAACACACACAGATATAGTGCGGATTCAGAGGAACACGTCTCAGATCTGACAGAGAAGAGTGTGTGTTCACATCAACACACACAGATATAGTGCGCATTCAGAGGAACACGTCTCAGATCTGAGGGAGAAGAGTGTGTGTTCACATCAACACACACAGATATAGTGCGGATTCAGAGGAACACGTCTCAGATCTGAGAGAGAAGAGTGTGTGTTCACATCAACACACACAGCTATAGTGCGGATTCAGAGGAACACGTCTCAGATCTGAGAGAGAAGAGTGTGTGTTCACATCAACACACACAGATATAGTGCGCATTCAGAGGAACACGTCTCAGATCTGAGAGAGAAGAGTGTGTGTGTTCACATCAACACACACAGATATAGTGCGGATTCAGAGGAACACGTCTCAGATCTGAGAGAGAAGAGTGTGTGTGTTCACATCAACACACACAGATATAGTGCGGATTCAGAGGAACACGTCTCAGATCTGAGAGAGAAGAGTGTGTGTTCACATCAACACACACAGATATAGTGCGCATTCAGAGGAACTCGTCTCAGATCTGAGAGAGAAGAGTGTGTGTTCACATCAACACACACAGATATAGTGCGCATTCAGAGGAACTCGTCTCAGATCTGAGAGAGGAGAGTGTGTGTTCACATCAACACACACAGATATAGTGCGGATTCAGAGGAACACGTCTCAGATCTGAGAGAGAAGAGTGTGTGTGTTCACATCAACACACACAGATATAGTGCGCATTCAGAGGAACACGTCTCAGATCTGACAGAGAAGAGTGTGTGTTCACATCAACACACACAGATATAGTGCGGATTCAGAGGAACACGTCTCAGATCTGAGAGAGAAGAGTGTGTGTTCACATCAACACACACAGATATAGTGCGCATTCAGAGGAACACGTCTCAGATCTGAGAGAGAAGAGTGTGTGTTCACATCAACACACACAGATATAGTGCGCATTCAGAGGAACACGTCTCAGATCTGAGAGAGGAGAGTGTGTGTTCACATCAACACACACAGATATAGTGCGGATTCAGAGGAACACGTCTCAGATCTGAGAGAGAAGAGTGTGTGTGTTCACATCAACACACACAGATATAGTGCGCATTCAGAGGAACACGTCTCAGATCTGACAGAGAAGAGTGTGTGTTCACATCAAACACACACAGATATAGTGCGCATTCAGAGGAACACGTCTCAGATCTGAGAGAGAAGAGTGTGTGTTCACATCAACACACACAGATATAGTGCGGATTCAGAGGAACACGTCTCAGATCTGAGAGAGAAGAGTGTGTGTGTTCACATCAACACACACAGCTATAGTGCGGATTCAGAGGAACACGTCTCAGATCTGAGAGAGAAGAGTGTGTGTTCACATCAACACACACAGATATAGTGCGGATTCAGAGGAACACGTCTCAGATCTGAGAGAGAAGAGTGTGTGTTCACATCAACACACAGATATAGTGCGGATTCAGAGGAACACGTCTCAGATCTGAGAGAGAAGAGTGTGTGTGTTCACATCAACACACACAGATATAGTGCGCATTCAGAGGAACACGTCTCAGATCTGAGAGAGAAGAGTGTGTGTGTTCACATCAACACACACAGATATAGTGCGCATTCAGAGGAACACGTCTCAGATCTGAGAGAGAAGAGTGTGTGTGTTCACATCAACACACACAGCTATAGTGCGCATTCAGAGGAACTCGTCTCAGATCTGAGAGAGAAGAGTGTGTGTTCACATCATCACACACAGATATAGTGCGCATTCAGAGGAACACGTCTCAGATCTGAGAGAGAAGAGAGTGTGTGTTCACATCATCACACACAGATATAGTGCGCATTCAGAGGAACACGTCTCAGATCTGAGAGAGAAGAGTGTGTGTGTTCACATCAACACACACAGATATAGTGCGCATTCAGAGGAACACGTCTCAGATCTGAGAGAGAAGAGTGTGTGTGTTCACATCAACACACACAGCTATAGTGCGCATTCAGAGGAACTCGTCTCAGATCTGAGAGAGAAGAGTGTGTGTTCACATCATCACACACAGATATAGTGCGCATTCAGAGGAACACGTCTCAGATCTGAGAGAGAAGAGTGTGTGTGTTCACATGAACACACACAGCTATAGTGCGGATTCAGAGGAACACGTCTCAGATCTGAGAGAGAAGAGTGTGTGTGTTCACATCAACACACACAGATATAGTGCGCATTCAGAGGAACACGTCTCAGATCTGAGAGAGAAGAGTGTGTGTGTTCACATGAACACACACAGATATAGTGCGGATTCAGAGGAACACGTCTCAGATCTGACAGAGAAGAGTGTGTGTTCACATCAACACACACAGCTATAGTGCGGATTCAGAGGAACACGTCTCAGATCTGAGAGAGAAGAGTGTGTGTTCACATCAACACACACAGATATAGTGCGGATTCAGAGGAACACGTCTCAGATCTGAGAGAGAAGAGTGTGTGTGTTCACATCAACACACAGATATAGTGCGGATTCAGAGGAACACGTCTCAGATCTGAGAGAGAAGAGTGTGTGTGTTCACATCAACACACACAGATATAGTGCGGATTCAGAGGAACACGTCTCAGATCTGAGAGAGAAGAGTGTGTGTTCACATCAACACACACAGATATAGTGCGGATTCAGAGGAACTCGTCTCAGATCTGAGAGAGAAGAGTGTGTGTTCACATCAACACACACAGATATAGTGCGCATTCAGAGGAACACGTCTCAGATCTGAGAGAGAAGAGTGTGTTCACATCAACACACACAGATATAGTGCGGATTCAGAGGAACTCGTCTCAGATCTGAGAGAGAAGAGTGTGTGTTCACATCAACACACACAGATATAGTGCGGATTCAGAGGAACACGTCTCAGATCTGAGAGAGAAGAGTGTGTGTTCACATCAACACACACAGATATAGTGCGGATTCAGAGGAACACGTCTCAGATCTGAGAGAGAAGAGTGTGTGTTCACATCAACACACACAGCTATAGTGCGGATTCAGAGGAACACGTCTCAGATCTGAGAGAGGAGAGTGTGTGTTCACATCAACACACACAGATATAGTGCGCATTCAGAGGAACACGTCTCAGATCTGAGAGAGGAGAGTGTGTGTTCACATCAACACACACAGATATAGTGCGCATTCAGAGGAACACGTCTCAGATCTGAGAGAGAAGAGTGTGTGTTCACATCAACACACACAGCTATAGTGCGGATTCAGAGGAACACGTCTCAGATCTGAGAGAGAAGAGTGTGTGTTCACATCAACACACACAGATGGTCATTTACATGAGGAACTGCTGAAAACACTCAGTCTGAAAACACAGTGCCGCATGCTTTAATTCACCGTAGTGATTAAACTCTAGGAGACACTATGAACACTGACATTTTTTTGAGTAGTAAAAAGATTTTATAGTCACATGACTCAGAAAATGCTAATTGCTACTGTTTATCAGCTTAGAGAGGAAGTACATTCTCATTCTAAGCTTCTGATTGGACAGAAATCTGTGTAAGGCAGGATGATGTCATTGGTATTTTCCAGTAAAAGAGCTGTTTTAGAAATATGACTCATGTGATTGGAGATCATTTCAAATAATAATAATAATAATAATAATAATAATAATAGTATTATTCAGTTCTTCAGGTGTAAAACTATTTTAAAAAGGAAAAGATACATGTATAGTGTATCGACATCAGAACAAAATATGGATGTTAGATGATAATCTATATCTTAGAACAGGCGGAGAATACCCCACAACATGTAAAATATCTGTAAATAAATAAATATTGTAAATAATTTAGAAAAATAATTTAAATCTGCCAATACTAATAAAATGCATTTAAATAAATACATAAAAAATATTGGACAAAATATCAAATGTCTGTAAATAAATAAATTAATTAATTATTGCAAGAAATAGCAAATATCTGCCACCACAAATG
Organism: Leuciscus leuciscus; assembly: GCF_965113295.1. Classification (NCBI taxonomy): domain Eukaryota; kingdom Metazoa; phylum Chordata; class Actinopteri; order Cypriniformes; family Leuciscidae; genus Leuciscus; species Leuciscus leuciscus. The sequence goes on from NC_138742.1 coordinate 4,350,535, forward strand.
AAAATAAATATAAATTAATAAATATTGGCCAAAAAAACATGAAATGTACAGAATCAAATAAATATAAAAATAAATATATATATATATATATATATATATATATTGCTTGGAATATGAAATATCTGCCAATGTGATTTTAGAAAAGCCCAAAATATAAAATGTCTGCCAATACTGATTAAAATAAAAAAATAAAAAAATAAATGATGCCCAAAAATGCAAATATCTGCCTCGCTGATAAAATAAAAATAAATAAATAGTATTGCCCAAAACATTAAATATACAACAACAAAAAAAAACATTTTTAAATTAAATTTTAATTTTAATCTTGCCTGAAATAGGAAATATCTGCTAATAGATTTTATTTTATTTTAATTCCCAAAATGTGACATTTCTGTGAATATTGATAAAAATGTAATGAATTCAATGAATAAATATAGTCTTAAATATCAAATACTTAAGTAAATTAAGTTAACTAAAAGTTAAAAAAATTAAAATCATATCGCCAACATGGAGATTATAATGCATCCCTGATACGTTTGATATGTTTGCAGCAGAAAATGATTTTCTAAGAGCTTAATCTCATCTAAACACATCTGACAAATGCATTTCTTTACATGTGAAACTGTCCAGTAGTAAAACACACTCGACACCAGAACAAACACACAGACGAAGCGCTTATAAACGTCTGTAGACAAATTTATTCCATATCTTCAACAATAAACACGTTTGATTTCACTCTGACAACGACACACAGCGTCTCTCAGAGCGAGAAGGACACGGGGAGCTCGAGGTGTGTGTGAGTGACGTCTGAACACTGTACACACATGTGCTGTGAGTCATCACACACACACACACACTCAAAACAAGCGTGTGTGTGTCAGTAAACCGCAGGAATACAGTGAATAACAGTGATCAGGAGTGTGTGTTCACACAGTGAGGTTCTTCAGGTTAGAGAAACGAGTCAAAGACAAACACACACACACACACTACAACAGCTTACACAAACGCCTGCTATGGCACAATGATGCACTCACAGTAATATTCCAGATTTAAGATATGCAACTCATAAACTTACAGTGATGCATTTAGTCCGTCATAAAACAGCTCAGATTTCTGTAATCATAATGCATTTTAAATACACAAATAATTCAAATGTTGGCTTTTTTATTATAAAAATGTACGTAATATGCATTAGAATCGCACATCAAATTCCCCTTAATCTGGATCACACAGTTTCAACAAACTTATCACTTTAATGTGATGTAAATGTGTCGGTCATACTGTAAATAAAACAGCTCAGATTCCTGTAAATATTCAGATTCACTTTAAAGTGGTCCATCATAAAACAGGTCATATTTCTGTAATTGCACTAATAAACTGAATGCATTTTAAATACACAAATAATTCAAATGTTGGATTTGTTTTTATTATAAAAAAAAAATTTATCCAATGAATTTCCATTCATCTGAATCACACAGTTTTAACAAACTTATCACTTTAATGTGATTTAAATGTGTCAGTCTTACTTAAATAAAACAGCTCAGATTTCTGTAATAATAATAATAATAATAATAAACTGAATGCGTTTTTTTAAAAGACACAATAACCTAAATTTATCAATTTGTTTCAATCAATTGTCCGGTGGGGCTCGACCCCCTGAAAGCCTCAAAAGCAAAATTTGAAGGGAGTCTCAAATTTTGTCAAAAAAATTAAAAATTAAATATTTTATTGTCACCAGTGTTAATTTCGTTAACGAAAAAATTTACGTTGATGACCTTTTTTCCCCTGACCAAGACAAGGCGATGAGAGACGACACCCACGTCCTTAAACGACAACTGTGACTATATTAACATGTAATATCGTTGACAAAAAAAGACAAGGCTGAAATGTAAAAAAAAAAAAAAAAAAAAAGACCAAAACCACTTATTTTTGTCGAATAAAGGAGGAGACAAACACATTACAGACTGTTTTTAAGAGCGTTCATGCTTACGGTTGCCAGATTTCAATCATTTAAATCCCAGTCGGATCTTTTCTATCCGATTGTTAAGTCTGACGTCACGCGTGACGTTTAGCCTTTTCCGGGTCCAAGCGCTCCTCTCGTCCAGAAATAACAATGGTGGAACCTGTACATTTATTTACGATCACGTCCTTCTTAGTGAGGCACCCTTGGCGGTCAAAAAGGGTTTCAATTCCTTTAACACCACCAGAGTGGTTAGTGTAGCTCATCACTCAGGTGGCATAATTAAGGGTAGAGTCCAGGCATCAATGAAAAAGAAGATTTACGAGGTTGAAGTGAGTTAGCTCGGGACACGGGACACAGCACTGCGGCATTGTAAAAACACTCAATAATAACCAAAACACTAGCGAAAGCGGCAGGTAGGTAGAGAGGACCTGGACTTTGGACCCGGAAAGAGTATTATCGGAGAGTGGTTACGTCACGACTTAACAACCGAATTAAAAGAGCACGTTTTTCTACCCGGTCTTTTCAATAGTATCTGGCAACCATACGCACGCGCGCGCTTCCTACACTTCTGAAGTAAGTAAGCTGGAGTTTCGCGATCTTCATTTGAGATTTTCATTGAAAAGATTTTCTCACGACCCATTTTGGTTTTAAAACGGCGAATTTCCGCGAAAGGTGAGGAGTTTTCATGCCTGATTCCGTGATTATAATTTTTTTGAGTGCCGAAAACTGACCCGTTTAATTTACGACTGACATGCATCACATTAAGTATAATAGTTCATGTTTAAGAGGCTATATGAATATCCGTGTTTTGATCGATTTAATTGCCAATGTGTGTGAACAGATTATAACGAAACTTAAAAAACGAGACAATTTATGAAAGCCTGTAGACTGATGTTTATATGAAGGACTCGTTTTTCCCGGGAAAATGAAAAGCATGAAAAGTTTGCGCTCCCGAGAGTCTCTCTCTTCCGTTCACATGAAACTAATGCTTATACAATGTTCAGGAATAGAGCCGTTCTGTGCTGTAATGCCAATGATTCATTCAAACTATAGTCTCACATAGTGAGATCTATATAGTCTCAAGTATACTTCATAATCAAACTATCATAACTGTGATTTTACTGAGCGGTCGACGGTGAATCTCAGAGCAAACATCCACGTCACATGATCAGATGTTTCTCAACTGATGCTTTCTCACCGCTGTGTTTATTTTGGTATTTGTCAACTTCTTGTTACTTCTGAGAGAAGAACGAGAGAGAACATCATGGCATTGAATCACGTTTCCGTGTGCGAACTCGTTTCTGCTGCAGTTCCACTAACGGCCACCGGTGTCGCTAATAACAAGGGTTTCTGAATTCTACATATAACCGCTTTAAAACGGTGTAATCCATATGAATGGAACATTATATGCAGTATAAATACATAAATCTTAAATTCAGGCTAGAGTGTAGAAGTGTTTGAGTACGTCTCAGGTCTTTGTGCTGATGTTTACCACTATAAACTACAACCTAACACACAAGAAAGCACTCTTTGGTTTTGTGAATGAATCCTTTTTTTTTTTTTACTTTTTCTCTATTTTCTAAATAATATAATGGCCCTGCGTCACATAATACTTTTCCGGTAACACTTTACAATAAGGTTCATTAGTTAACATTAGTTTAGTTAACATTATGAATAATTCGTCCGTATTTATTAATTTTAGTTAAAAAATAATTTCAACATTTACTAATACGTTATTAAAATCAAAGGTTGTATTTGTTAACATTAGTTAATGCACTGTGAACTAACATGAACTAACAATACACAGTTGTATTTTTATTAACTAACACTAACACAGATTAACAAATACTGTAACAAATGTATTGCTTTGTTAGTTCATGTTAGTAAATACATTAACAAATGTTTACTAATGAACCTTATTGTGAAGTGTGACCACTTTTCCAAACGCTGGTTTACAGTGTAAAGCCAGTAGATGTAGTGTGTGGTGACTGCAGACGATGAGAGACACATGGTGTGTGTGTGTGTGTGTGTGTGTGTGTGTGTGTGTGTGTGTGTGTGTGTGTGTGTGTGTGTGTGTGTGTGTGTGTGTGTGTGTGTGTGTGTGTGTGTGTGTGTGTGTGTGTGTGTTCTTCACAGCAGATGTAAAGTAGGATGTGTCGTCCTGCGCTGACAACATTTGTAGTTCTTCTGAGCTCACAAACCAAGCACATGATCAACACGGAAACATGGTGAAGTGTGTGTGTGTGTGTGTGTGTGTGTGTGTGTGTGTGTGTGTGTGTGTGTGTGTGTTTGCTACATCTTTAGGAGGTCAGGCGCTCAGTGTGTGTGTGTGTGGTTTATGTGAGCCCGATCTCCTCGAGGACGCTGCGGGGAGTCTCTGCTTCCTGTGGGAGGAACAGCAACACTTTCCCTGATCACACACTCACTGATAAAACCAGCAAAACCACACAACAGGCAAACACATGCACACACTCAAACACCGGATATACTCCACTCAATCATACAAATGCTGGCTTTTTTATTATAAAATAACATATATATTTCAAATATAATTCAAATGAATGACTATATTTCAAATGTATGAATAAATATGTTTCAAATATTATGTTGTAGTTGGTTTTGTAAAAAAAAAAAAAAATTAAAGATAACATTTGAATTTTTTTGTGTTTTTGGTAAATATATATTTTTTTATAACAAAAACGGTCAATATTTGAATTTTCAAACAAGTGCTTGTTTGATAAATATTTGTTTTATAACAAAACAAACTTCAATCATCCAAAATGTTGCCTTTTTTTATGATGAAAAAAGAAATATTTAAAATATAATTCAAATGTATGAATAAATATGTTTCAAATATTATGTTGTAGTTGGTTTTGTAAATGTTTTAAAAGATAACATTTGAATTATTTAGTATTTTTGGTAAATATTTGTGTTTTTTATAACAAAAACGTTAACATTTGAATATTTACAGTTTGTTTGGGGAAAATTTGTTTTATAACAAAAACAGTCAACATTTAGAATATTTTCTGTTTATTTTTGTTACAAAACACAAATATTTACCAAAATAAAGTCAAAATTCTAATATAATTAGTGTTAGTTTGGTAAATATTTTTGTTTTATAACAAAAAAAGGTCAACATTTGAATATTTAGTGTTTGTTTGGTAAATATTTGTGTTTTACAACAAAAACAACAGACACTAAATATTCAAATGTGGATTATTTGTTATTTAAAAAAAAAAAATAATTACTGAACAAACACTAAATATTCAAATGTTGGCTTTGTTCTGAACTATGATGAGCAACTCTTATACTTTGATTTTAAAATCTTAGATTTTAACTTTTTTAATTTTCCAATAAGTTTTTCTCTCCCGTATGTCTGAATGTATTGAACAACTATGAATAATTTACTCAAAAACAACCATTTTATTTTCATGAACACAGCCAACAGAGATTATTTAATGTAAACTTTTGAAAGGCAAAGCACCTTTCAGAAGATATAACACTGATATCACAGGCACAGTCCACACACACACACACACACACACACACACACACACACACACACACACACACACACACACACACGACAGCGCATGAACTTCGTGTTTTATGGCTTTTGTTCGCTGGCCAAGAACAACTTTTGCCCATGCAAACATCCTGATGTAAATGTTTTATATGAAATATCAGTCTTTATGATGTGAAAACTATGTGCCGAATATACATTTTGCAATTATTTTGAAGCCTTTGCGCTGGCGTGTTGCTCGGTGCCGTCCCTCTGGGCTCAGCAGGTTTATATATTATATATTATGAAGCACATGGAGATGAGCTGAGCTAAATATATCCTCTGAGATCTGAGAATAATCAGCATGTGGGCTGCCATGACTCACTGATGACACAAATACATTTACAACACACTGAGGCAAAGCAGACACACACACACACACACACACGAACAATCTCAACTTACTTTGGCATCCTGAACATCAGTGGGCCAAAAAAAAAAAAAAAAAAAAGGGGAGAAAATCAGGGTTTAAAAAGTGCATACATTAATTCAGCCTGTTTTTTGCAAACTTAAAAGTTCCCAAAAAGGTTTATAAAGTGTTGTGTGACACCAAAACCTTTTTAAGTACTAGAAAGAACTGGTATATCATCAATACATTAGTAAACATTACTCAACCTACACGACAAAGGTGGAGCAAGTTGATGAAAGGTTAAAAAGTTGTGTTTGAAATAACATGGACTGTAATAAAGTATTACAGATAGTGTTGATTTTTAAAGGTGCAGATTGAACTAAATGTTTAATTAAGTTTACATTTAATTAAGTGGTTTTATTCTTTTAGTCCTAGGATAGAGAAATCATTTTCATAATTCAAAATTAACCACTGATTACATAAAATTAGACCAACAAAACCCTTTGGAATTTAGAGTATGAAATAATAAAAAAAAGTAAAAAAATAAATAAAAAAGTGTGCATCTCTAAATCATTACATTAAATTACACCAACAAAACGTTTAGGAATTTTGAGTGAATTTAAATTAAAAAAAAATTTATTTAGCGTCACTGAATCGTCCAAAATCACACCGACAAATCTTTTGGGAATTTTGAGTTAAAAAAAAAATAAAAAAAAATAAAAAAATAAATTCATTAACATGAATCAACACGCATACATTAAATAACACCAACAAAACAAAGTTTATGGGTTGAATCAGGTAGAAATACATTTTTCGAAGTAATTATTGGCGTATGTTTTACAAGAAAATACTATTTTGTGTTTTTTTGTTGTTGTTTTTTTCACATTTAATTCAATGTTACACTTTTCTCATTTCTCTGTAATTGTTTGTGAAATTTATAATAAATTTCAGTTTGAAAAGTGTTTGTACGGCAAATTTTTTTTGTACACTGTAAAAAATCCCCACTTATTTAACTTAAAAACTTCAGTTCAGTCGCTGTCTTAAATTTTTTTAAGTATAATCAAATTAGCAAGTCATTTCAATTATAAACTATATTAAACGGACTTAAAATAGAGCTGAATCTCTATTAACATTGAAAAAGTTGAAATTGCTTAAATTATTTTGATGAGGTAAAGTAATGTAAAATCATATTGCCACGACATTTTTTTAAATAAACAATTTTTTTACAGTGTAACAATTGCATGTTACCACGTTTTACAGTGTAAATTCAACATTAAATATAACATTTATTTAAACGCTTTTGTTCTCAAGGCAAGCTGTATTAGTTCCTCAGATTGACTGAATGTGAGTTCATCCCAGTACTCCGGTCTTTTAAACGCCGGGTAAAGACAGGAGCATCCCAGCGGATCGTTAGCGTTCGCTTCTCTGCGGGAGTCTTGAATCATTCATGATTTCTGAGCTGAAAAGATTCCCGTCGCAATTAAAACCCAATGATCCCTCAACCCTGTGGTGACGGAGGAGGAGTTTACACCGACGGCCAACAGGAACACACATCAACTCAAAACACTGATATATAGGCTTTAATTAACTTCATTATGTCAACAGCTTCCACACGACTGGGTTGCGTTAAACAAACATCATTTGTTCATGTAACTTCAACATCATGGAATGAAGTCATTTTAAGCGACCCACTTAAGTAGTCTCAAAGTGAATTTATAAAAGGCTCTCTGACATGATCCAGGTATTCATATTTAAATATTCATTCATCCATTAAGATTTCATTTATTTTAGTGACACACAATTGAATTGATAGACAATAGCTAGCTATTTGCTAGCAGTAGCGCATATTAGCAATTTAGATGCTCATAAATAAACCGAACGCTCCACTCTTCTCCACGATGGTAACCCACTGTCATTTAAATGGTTCTAATAATTCCAGTGTAATTGAACATTAAAGTCGGCATGAAATCAAATTTGACACATCTTCTTTTTATATGTAATATTGTAGTGTTTATTATAAATGATTTATCTGTGCACGTCATTATTTTTTAAAAATTAATTTACCCTTATAATCTTTAATCAAATACATTACCCTTCCCTCCCCCCTCGAAACGACCTCTCTTCTCTTTCGGTCACGTGCCATGGCGAAAGGGTGCGGCCAGAGCCGATGAGGGTGCGGCTATCGGTGTCGGTCTCGTTTTGAGTCAAGTCAAGTTGTCAGTCAAGTTCACCCTCGAGAGCATCTCGAAGAGTCCGAATGGTAGGCTATCTATCCTATCTAAATCTAGTTATTTACTTATCGGACACGTCGAGATGCTCTCGATGGTGAACTTGATTGATAACTTGACTTGACTCATCTTGGTTCGCGGGAGGCTTATATAAATATGGGCGGATTCCTGCCTGAAAATTTAGCTGCTCGTCCTCGTCGCCGGGCTCCTCAATAAAAAATACTTCATGGGAGGGTAACGGTGGGGAGTCCGGTGGAGAGAAATCCTCCACAACTGAATGTAAACTGGCATTCAAATCTGCCTCCATTTTGTTTGCAACGCCCAACCTCCAACGATCCAATCAATTCCCGAAGAACGAAATCAAGCCCCGCCCTACATTTTTCTCTAATTTCAGAAGCTGTTTCACTCGGATATACGTCACAACAAGGAAAAAAATGACAATCTCAACTTCCGTTTCATGCCGACTTTAAACACAATTACACACTATCAAGTCTTCCCCTTTTCTCATTTTCTCAAAAAAACACATAAAATAACACTTAATTGTAACATTTATTCTCTCTTAATTCAATCATATGCAAAGCATGCTGGGAACTAACAAGCTCCGCCCAGTTTCAGTAAATGCAACAAATCATTCATGTAATCCAACACAAACGGATTAAGTAAACTTACATTTTACATATATTTAAGCAGATTGAACACAATTAAATTAAGTTAGGACAAAATGTATAGCAATTGTGTTGCTTAAGCTCATTTTAATGAAGCAATTTGAACAAGCAGCAAAAATCTTTTTTTTTTTTTTTCAAAAGACAACATCAAATCAAAATGGACTATTTGCTTTTGTAAATTCATGTTATCTTTCATCAAACCTGCTCCACTTTTGAAATGACTTTCTGAGTCTGGTCGTAGTGCTATTTAGGGTACGTTTACACGACAACTATATACTTGTTTGTCGTGCGCAGTTGACAATGTCGTCACGGATCTGAGAAAACGATTAAAAGCGCTGTATTCTTCAGCCAGGCCAGTAGGTGGCGATGTCACTTTGCAAAGAAACACTGTCGACTGAACACAATAAGCATGCGCACAGTGTTGGGGAAAGTTACTTTTAAAAGTAATGCATTACAATATTGTGTTACTCCTTAAAAACGTAACATTGCGTTACTTAGTTACTTTATGATGGAAAGTAATACGTTTCATTATTTTTGCGCTACTTTTTCTCATCTGGACTGGGCTTGTTTGTTTTTTAATAACTAAAAAGTTTATTCTGTTTCTGGCAAATGTAAAGGCCCTTTCACACCATAACATATGTGAAGTGAATAAGCCTCAGGCTGAAGGAAATGCATGTTCACTCCTGTACAGTAGGGGGCGCCGCTCAAACGAGGAAGTTCAGCGCTCTTCAACAATAAAAACAAAAAAATTAAACACAAATGTGACATTTATCTAAAGGCATTTTGGTTAGTTTGGCTGAATTGGATCATCGAAGGTCAGCAGGAAAGACATTGGTTAATAAAGTGAGATTAAATACATAAAGTATATTTGTGTTATTTAACATATTTAGTCAGTGATGGTCAACTAATATAAAATATCAAGGTTTCAATATCAGTATCAGGTTTATCCCATATGCATTGTGAATAAAAGAAAAGGGCATTAAGATTCTTTTGCATAATATTGTGTGTGTGTGTGTGTGTGTGTGTGTGTGTGTGTGTGTGTGTGTGTGTGTGTGTGTGTGTGTGTGTGTGTGGTAAAGAAAAGTTGGGTGCTAAATGTTTAATTGTTATAAAAAAAAATTTCATGTGAAATATTATCAGGACAGGTTTCATGTGCTCTACAATACTATAAACACAAGCACACGCTTCTTGAAATTCTCACATTTCATTTGTTTATTTCTACAGCGTTACACAAATATACATCCACTCATATTCTCAGCGCTTCTAAACACTCACAGTGAAACAAACTGGACTTCCAAACATGAATCTGTTTACATATCTAACTCTAGAAATATTCACCAAAACACACTCATAGATTGTCTCGAACACTGAAGTGCAAAAGTGTTTGTGGGTGTAAAACGTATACAGTGACAGCAGGAATACAGCGGTTCAGTCACGCTTACAAACATCGCAGAACTTCACTTTTCTTTATCATTTTTGAATACATATAAATATCAGCATCTGCATCAAATTGCATATTTTTGCTCAATAAAACTGAGGTGTTTTTTTCTCCATATTTCTCACTATTACAGACTGTATGAGCCATAAAAGCCTGATGTATCAAATATGATACTCAACATAAAACTTTTCCTTTCAGATTTTTTTTTAAAGCTTCAATAAACGTCCAAAATATTAGACTTTTCTGACTATTTCATGTTAGTCTTTACAGGGTTAATAAATGACACTTGTTTTGATATTGTATTATTTAATGCAGACATTCAAACATTTCTATATGTTATACAAGCAATCTGTGTGTGTGTGTGTGTGTGTGTGTGTGTGTGTGTGTGTGTGTGTGTGTGTGTGTGTGTGTGTGTGTGTGTACATTAAAAATAACTAATAATTTAATATAACTTCGCTAGTAATAAAAACCTATACCAAAATGTATTTAAAATACATTTGTTTCATACTAAGTGTACAACAAACACATTAACATATTTACTGGCATATCGTTTGAGACTTAATGATATAAATATTATAATTAAACTTTATGAGGAGTACTTATTTATTGCACAATGCACATTTCTTCATATTTAGCCTAAATTGTGTTTAATATCACTATTATTGAGGATAGTATGATCTCTGTATAACATTCATCTTTAAATGCAAGATATTTAAAGTGTTCCTAAAGTTTACTTGCAATAGTTCCACTTTAGCACAAATACACTTATATATATTTAGTTGAACTTCAGCATTATTTCCGGATAACTAAAGTACATCAAGTACAGAATTAGCTGTTCCAGTTTAGCAGATTGTAAGTATATCAATTTAGTATACTAAAAGTGCAATTGCAGGGTATTTATATTAAGTACATAAACATGTAAATGTACTTGTCGTATACTTAGCATAAAATAAATGTTTTTTAAATACATTTTAGTATATTTATTTTTCACTAGGCTTTCTAAACTAAAGTTGCCATCGCACTTGCAAACAAACTCACAATTTATAAATTCCTACATTTACTATTCTGATGATGGGTTCGTCTCAGAGAAACTGAACACTGCAAAAAATTATGTTCTTCCTCACTATTTTTGTTTTGTTTTCCAAATATTTAAACATTCTTAAATCAAGATACATTGTGATACATACAGAAGTGAAAATACTTAAGATATTAAGCCTTTTCTGAGAAAAATAATCAAAATTAAGTGAGTTTATTCTTAACATTAAAAAAAAAAGGCCAGTGGGGTCAGAAAAATGAAATTTAAAGGGATTTATAATATAAAATAATACAATATAATATAATATAATAGGGATGCACGATATATCGGCCTCTATATCGATATCGGCCGATGTATGTTCAATTTTAAAGCTACACTGTAATTTTTTAAGTTGATTCTTACCAAAAAACACTTTGTTCTTTCAAAATGCTATGTGCTCATTAATGTGTAATTACTTCCACCAACTAATCAAGTATTCTCGTAAGCATAGAACCTGCCATTTATAATACATACGAGCGAGTCGCTGGAATGGCGGCAGCCATGTTGCGCCTCCATCTTGAAAATACATTAGCCAAAGAGGGACATACCTGGAAATTCAAGCTTCGCCTTTCGTGTTTTTACACTCAGTGGCACCGTGACGAATGCGAGGGGGAGATTACTCACGACTGCCGGCAGATTTGAAATAATACGGCCACCGTAGGAGTTAAAACACCCTCGGAATGGGAGGGGCTAGAAAGTAATATTCAGTTGGTAGTCATATACAATTTCACCACTAGATGGGAGAAAATCCTACACAGTGTAGCTTTAAATATCATTATCGGCCTGATAAGGAACATTGCCCGATATATTAAAGCCGATAAATAATGTATTATTTCCTCCAGCTGAGACACTTCAGATACACACTGTTCAACATTGAATTAGAATTTGAATCACTTTAAAAAAGGAAAATACAGTAAAGTTCAACAAGTCTGTCATATCGGCTACATTAAATTATGAGAACATTATGATTTGTGTGTTTGGGACGTGGATTTTAATGGTGAGACTTTTTTTGGCTCTGAAAAATGATATTAAAATTTGGATTTAGATTTATCGGCCAATATATCGGTTATCGGCTTTCAAATATAAAGAATAATCGGTTATCCGTATCGGCCAAAATTTCCATATCGGTGCATCCGAATATAATATAATTAATGTAAAAAATCTTTTCTGACCCCTTATTTGCAGATTTTTTTTATTGTGTCACTTCATTTTTTTACCAATTTTTCTGAAAACATAACTTAATATCTTAAGTAATTTTGCTTCTCAAGTAAATGCATCTTGATTTAAGAATGTTTTTAGATATTTGTGCTGGAAAATGGAAAACAGGACAAAAATAGTGAGGAAGAACATCATTTTTTGTTCATTAAAGCAAAATTAATTTTCCTAAAACATCTTAAAATATCCTTACGTGGGAATCAAAACAGCATTAAATATTACTAACCCGTTTTCTATCTTAAGTCTATGTCATTCACTGTTGTTTTCAATTGTAAAACAAGATGAAGACACTGATGAAGAAGAAGATTTTTGTTTTGAAACAAAGACTGAAAAGTCCATATGATTACACAGACGGACTCTCATGAATTTCTCCCTGTATTTTAAATAATGTCCATTTGTAAGAGTGAAGAACCAGTGACGTCCACCAATAAGAGTTATTCAAGCTGGACGAAGTTTTGATTTCCTGAAACTACATGAACGAGCGTCGCCTGAACAAGATACAGGAATAAAATCAATTCAGATGAGGGACCAGCATCAAGTTAAACACACAAACTTCTGACAAAATCCACTAATTGCAGGTGAAACTGGGTCCAAGATGCAGCTCTCTGATTGGACGGTGCTGAGACAGAGGCGGAGTCAGGCGTGCAGGGGGAGTGGCTCAGCATGCAGCAGCCAATCAGTACACAGGCACGTTAAAGTACTCATGTCGGGGCTGAAGGAGAGACACACACACACACACACACACACACACACACACACTGAAAATGGTGCAGACAAACACAACCGTGAGAGATGCAGACAGACACGTGCAGGACGACATGCAGTGAACACATTAAACTCAAGTGTGTTTACATGCGCAGTCTCACACAGATTATTGGTAAAAACAGTTTCATCTAAACGGACAGATGTTTGTGCATTACCTCGCTTTCATGTCGCATGTAAATATTCCCAGAGTAACATTCAGTCGTCTTATACTCATACCTCGAAAGATTTCCAACAGTAATCTGCATTTTACTGTACATCTAAATGCACTCGATACACATTCTGCCCAGACTCTATACAATAGGATTATTTATGAACTAATCCTGTCAAGAGATTAAAATAACTGCAATTAATCTCAAGATCTATTCTGCTGTAAACGTAATTATTATGAAATTCTGAAGGGAATAATATACTCTATTGTTCCAAAGTTTGCGGTCAGGAGGATTTTTTTTTTAAAGGAAATTAATACTTTTTTCAGCAAGGATGCATTAAAAATTGAACAAAAGTGACAGTAAATAAATTAAATTAAATGAATAATGTTACAAAAGATTCTATTTCAAATAAATGCTGTTCTTTTGAACTTTCTATTCATCAATTCATCACTTTAAAATATATTAAAATAGAAAACAGAATTTTTTTTTTTTTTTATCAAATAAATGCAGCATTAAGAGACTCCTTTTAAAATTAAAATTAAATAAAAAATATAACCGATCCAAAACTTTTGAACGGCAGTGTGTATTCACATAGAAAACAGTTTTTTAAACAATAATAATATTTAAAAAAGATTTTACTCTATTTTTGATCAAATAAATGCAGCCTTGGTAGGCTATTAAATATATATATATATTTTTTATATTTAAGTATTGTATTTATTAATAAATAAATAAATAAATAATTTATATATACATATACACACACACACACATATATACACACAATATTATATTTCTATATAAATAAATGTCATTTTATATATTTATATTAAGTATTAAATATTATTAATATAACATGTTAATATATAATAGTTAGTTCCGAAACAAAACCAGTTGAGAACTGCCGCTGTAAAGTACAGCATTGGTTTTCTATTAACGATGACATGAACCATAAACTCTGTGAGGGAAGAGGACAGTGAGAAACACGAAAACATAATGACTGGACGGCATTACACACACACACACACACACACACACACACACACACACACACACACACACACATATAAACACGAACAGCTCATGATATCTGTGTTAAACTGGTCATCTAGAGGCACGACGACACTAACAGACACGACTCTACGACTGAAGGAGAGCCACACCTGAAGCCTTCGCCTCGAGCCGGCTAACTCTGGAAGAGAACGGAGGACTCGCAGGACATGTTCGGACTCAGAACACCTGCAGGACATTCACACACACACACACACACACACACACACGTGATTTACAGCCACCTCAGCATCCAATCGATCCACAGACACACACATGGGCTGAATCCGAAATCGCCCCCTAAACCCTCATTCCCTACGCAAGTCCCCTAATACTGTCCACATGAAGGAGTGAATGAAAACGAGTGAGTGAATTCGGACAGCCGTTGAGCGTTCATCGGTTGTACACTCGTTATTGCAGTGCATTGTGGGATTGAATGAGTGCACTCGATAAGGTCTACTATGGTTTCGGACACCACTACAAATGGACGTCCCCTCAAATAACGGCCGATTTGAGGGTATAGGGGGCGATTTCGGGGTCAGCCGTGGACTGTCCTGTCTCACAGCGAAGCCTGTAAAAAGTGATCAGTTGACTTAACTTAAAAAAACTGAGGAAACCCGTTGCCTTAAAATTATTAAGTAAATAAACTAAAAAACTTAGTAATGTGGAATTGTCAAGTTCACATAACTTAATTTTTTCAATTAAAGGTTTAGTTCACCCAAAAATGAAAATTCTGTCAGTAATTACTCGCCCTCATGTTGTTCCAGCCCCGTAAGACCTTCGTTCATCTTTGGAACACAAATTAATATATTTTTTGTACGTCAGAACGGAGGCTCACAATTGGCCGACGCTGGTCGTGTGTGATGCGTGTGATGCTGGCCAATAGTGAGCCTCCGTTCTGACGTACAAAAAATATATTAATTTGCGTTTATTTACTTAATAATTTTAAGGCAACGGGTTTCCTCATTTCCACAGTGCCGCGGCTCCCGCAGGATTCTCATCAGACACGGATATAACTGAGCTTCAGGCTCGATTTCTGCGTCTCTGTCCTCTAATTAAGTCGGATCAGCCGGAGGGCCTTTGAGCTCCGAGTCTGTGTGGGATTTCTTCTGTTCTTTCAGGAATGTTCCGGATTGACTTTCCCAGGTTTCATTAGCTAAGCTGACGGAGAACCGTGTGCTTTTAATTAAAAACACCTCAGCAAACAGAGGCAGGCGTTTGATTGAAGTTCAACACCAAAGCTTCAAATTGGTTTATTATAAAAGTTATTTGAAAAAAAAGTAAAGCCACACAAAATTAAACCCATATAATACCAACGAGAATGTAAAGAATGGTAATCAGATTATTCAAACTGACTGAGTAATATGAAATCAGTCTGGGAGAATATAGCCCTCCACAACAACATGTCCAGAACTGTTCATTATCAACGAAAACTATGACGAAAAATGTTGGAGATGAGACGACAATAAGGCCATTAGACGATAACTGTGACTATATCAACATGAAATATCAGTGACGAAAACTAGACTAAAATGGCCAGACATTTAGTCGACTAAAACTGGACTAAACAAAAACAGGACAAGGTTGAATAAATACGATCAAAAATACAAAAAGACATGCTGAGAATAAATAAAAAAATACCTCATAAAATGAACAATATCCAGGACATATTTCACCCAAATAAAATAAGAGAATATATTTAGCAAATAATGTATATAAAAAATAAAATAAAAATTATATATATATATATATATATAATTTTTTTAATATACATTATTTGCTATATATAAATATATAAATACATAAAATATAATATAAAAGTATAAATATAATATATATATATATATATATATATATATATATATATATATATATATATATATATATATATATATATATATATTCATTCCCTTCCAAAAATGTATAATATTAAAATATTAATATTTTTTTTCCCAGTGGTTTGTCAATCATCCACCTGATAAAAGTAACTCCAGAACATTCCTGAAAGAAGAAATATTGTATAACTGAAAAAATAATAATAACTAAAAAATATATATACAAAAAAAAAATTATATATATATATTTATTTTTTTTTTATTTTTTTTTTTTCACAAAAATGAATTAATTGTATGTGTGTAGATCTCTCTGTAGCCTATATACTTTACACACAGGTACTAAAATGCTTCATTTCGAATTTTAATCGAATTTGCTCAACTAATTAACTAAATTCAATTATTTTAAGAACAGACAGACAGAGAGAGAGAGAGACAGAGAGAGAGAGAGAGAGAGAGAGAGAGAGAGAGAGAGAGAGAGAGAGAGAGAGAGAGAGACAGAGAGAGAGAGAGACAGAGAGAGAGAGAGAGAGAGAGAGACAGAGAGAGAGAGACAGAGAGAGAGAGACACAAACCCCTCGCCGCATAATGTGATTTATTCTGATGCAGTGGGATATTTATGCAGTGGCAAAGCCCCAAAATGAAAAGGGACACACTCATCTCTCATCCCCACACACACACACACACACACACACACACACACACAGCCGAGACGCCCGTCCTGAGCTGAGGGAGTAATGCACATCTTTATGCAGGCACAATTTACAGAGTGCATAAAAATGCAGTTAAAGCATTAGTTGTCATCCAGTGTGAGTTAGTTCCCATCAGGCATCATCGTGTCAGAGACCGACACACACATTCACAGCGTCTGATCGTGGAGACGGGGTGTGTGTCTTTAAACACAACACATTCATATTACATGCATGCATTCACAGAATGTGTTCAGTCGTTTGCTGAATATGCCAATATGATAATTAAATGCGAACCGATAACTGAAGACATGACGTGAATTACTATCACTGGCCCTTTAAGACACAATCTGCATATTATTCATCAGATACAGTGCGCCAGATTAGGATTCGCCTTCAGATCTTTTCTTTATAAGTAAAATATGCAGTTTTTAAATGCATGGCTTCATATACCGCTGAGTTTGCTATAACTAGCATGCTAATAATCCATTCTTACATCATAATATGCAACGATAAACTAAATAGGGTTGTATGCTAATTCTTAATTCTTACATAATTAATTTTTCTAAATGCTATTTTGCTCGAACTTAAGACTGATTATCCTTTTGCTAGAAATCTTGTGACCACATTTTTACCAGGTCAAAGGTCAAGAATTAAGAAGTTTAAACGCCCCCCCGCGTCACGTCACCACGTCTCCTCCAATCAGAGCGAGCGAGAGCTTCATCATGCCCAATCAGCAATCGGCTCAGGCAAAATCACACCATTTACCAATCGGCTGACAGCGTGGGCGGGGCTCCGGCCCCTATAAGATCTCCTCATTGGCCAAACCTCCCCAGTCTTCAGTCTGGCTCTACGGACAGAAACACCAGCCAATCAAACAGCCCCGTTCTGCCAAATCACGGCAAATCTCATTCACAGAAGGCCGGGAACTCTCGGAATTGGATTAAGATTGGGAATGAGAATGTGTTCAACCTCAGACTGAAGTGGTTCAGAGACACGATCCAGCCAACATGATATAAATGATCATCATGATTGTGTTTATGCAGCTGGTGGCCACAGAAATGAACATCGAGTGAAGAAATAATACACGATCTATGGCTAATGTGTAGAATCATGGGAAAATGTGATTTCCACAAACATCTCTTAAAACTGCCCAACAACTGACTGATTAAACTAGCCTGAATAACTTAAGTTTTTTGGTGTAAGGTAATATTTTTGATGCAATAACTTATTAATTCACACATATTTGTAAATAATAACATTTTAGAGGGAAAAAAATGGGCTTGAGCAGAAATTCATGCTATACATTACTGATATAAAAAGTGCTAAAATAGTTGTTAATCACCATTAATTAGGCAATCTGACTAGTTTAATGTTTGGAAATCCAGGCCATACAGATGATTTTTCATAAATCCCTGCTAAATGTATGAACAATAGTCACAAACTGCAGAAACGGAGCAGCAGCTCAAACTCATTAAACCAAACCAGATTCATTAAAACATCAAACACAGATCTGACCTCAAATCAGCAGATAAAGGCCAAGCCCCAGTCGAGACTACGGCAGCCCCGGAGGCTCAAACCGCATGCTCTCGCTGATAATGCTTTTATTTGTATATTACTTCGTTTATTTCTCACATAAATGCATATTCGCATGATTACTTGAACCATGACGTGGATAAAGATGCAAAGCTGGTTGAAATGTCTCGGCACTGCTGGTGTTTTCGTGCTCAGTCGGTGAACTGCACATATAGGTCATGTCTCGCTCCTAAAGCGTGGACAGCAAGTCTTTGTTCTCTTTTTTCCTCTTTTGTCTGCCTGTAATTTGGCCCTCGGGACAAAGTCTGTCGGGATGGCAGTCGGAGATGATAAAGCACAGCTCTGTTCGGCTCCGAGTTACCGATGCTGATTGAACATTTCTACTTCATCTAGGCTGTGACTAGTGCCTAAACCAACCTTAATGTGGGAAGAATCATCCAATCACATCATTCATACATTCATTCAGTCAAAAACCCTTTTCACTGGGAGAAAACGAGAAGAAATTATACAGGAAACTAAACTACTTCGTTTTATTAGTAACTAATTGGGTCAATCTCACAAAACCTGTCGAGAATGTATTCAACCCCAAAAATCGAAAGAAAGAAAGAAAAAAGAAAAAAGAAAGAAAGAAAGAAAGAAAGAAAGAAAGAAAGAAAGAAAGAAAGAAAGAAAGAAAGAAAGAAAATAGCATTTTACATAAAGAAAATTAGGAAACTAATAACAATTGCAATGGAAAAAAACTTTAATGGTCAATGCAAAAAAAAAAGGATTAAAATTTGCTTAAAATAAGTAATGAAAAAAATTATGAAAAGTTTTCATTCTTTTTCTTTTGATTTTGGGATGCAATGTGTAAAACTGCTGATATCTATAGATTTAGTGAGACAAAAATGGATGGAGTGGAAATGTATTGGTCAAAATGCTATTCACATTCACATTGTTCTAAGAAGTTTGAAAAAGTTAGATTTTTTTTAAACAAAATTAAGATTTTTAAATGTGACAATCAATTTCCTTATTTCGCTTTCTTTTTCTTTTGATTTTGGGGTGAAATGTGACCCATTTTTTTAGCGAGATTCACTCAATTAAACTATAGTAACTACTTTCTCTAATCTCTTTATTCAGGAAAAACTCAGCATGTCATCAACTTCCTGTATCCAGAAGTTCACGGCATGCAGAACACAGTCCCGCTCCACTGGGATCAGATTAATGACTAGAGCTACAGGGAGACTGATGGCTACAGACGCTAATCAATGATCCATAAATCATACCTGGAAGCAGACGGATCTGAAAATCTAGATTCTGTAAATCAAAACAGTTGGGTCGGGCAAAAGGAGGAAGAATACAGAGAGCAAGAGAGAGAAGAGAGACGTCAAACTCATGAAGCAAGTTGATTTATCTACAGCCGGCCTGGCATCAGCACACCTGGATTAAAGCTGAAGTGTGTCATTTCTGCAACAAAAATATTGAATGCAATGCGGTTATCTCTGTTATATCTACAGTCTTGTCTCATATTTTGCTCTTAAAGGGATAGTTCACCCAAAAATTTAAATTAGCCCATGATTTACTCACTCTCAAGTCATCCTAGGTGTATATGACATTCTTCTTTCAGACGAATACAATCTGAGTTATATTAAAAAATGTCCTGACTCTTCCAAATTTTATAATGGCAGTGAATGGATGTTTCTGTTTTGAAGTCATAAGTGCATCTATCCATGATAAAAGTGCATCTATCCATCATAAAAGTGCATCTATCCATCATATGGTTGTCAAGGCGTTGCTATGAAGTTGCTATCGTCTGGAGTAGTTTTTTCACATGTTCTTATGCAGCTGTTGGATCGTAGCCAAATGATTCTGGATGGTTGTGTTCATAGCAGCTTGCTATGTGATTGCCTAGATGTTCTTGGTGGTTGCTAGGGTGTTGCTAGGGTGTTCTGACTGTGTATGTCCTGAATGTTTTTTTGTGTGTTGCTATAGTATGCGGTTGCTATAATGTTCTGGGCTGCGTTTCCCAAAAGCATCGTGAGCCAAGTTGATGGTAGAGACCATTGGTGGCAATGGTTCAACAATCTACTTAGGCTTACGATTCTTCAGGGAAACACAGCCCTGAATAGTTGCCAAGGTGTTGCTATGCGGTTCTGAGGAAGTTGTTAGAGTGCTCTGAGTGGTTACAGTTGCATTGCTATGCAGTTGAGTGTTTTTAGTGTGTGTGTATATAATGTTCTGGATGGTTACCAAGGTGTTGCTAAGTGGTTGCCAATGGGTTCTGAGTGTTTTTTGGTGTGCTGATCTAATGTTTTGGATGGTTGCCAAGGTGTTGCTAAGCTGTTGGTGTTTTGAGTATTTTTTTAATGTGTTAGTGTTTCAATGTGTTTTTTGAGTGAGTGTGTTGCTACAGTATGTGGTTGCTATAATGCTCTGAATGGTTGCCAGGGTGTTGCTATGCAGTTCTGAGGCAACTGTTAGGGGTTACTGTGACATTGCTGTGCAATTGACAAGGTATTCTGAGTTTTTTTGTGTGTGTGTGTGTGTTGCTATAATGTTCTGGATGGTTGCCAAGGTGTTTTTATTGTGTTGCTACAGTATATGGTTGCTATAATATTTTGAATGGTTGCCAGGATGTTGCTATGCGGTTCTGAGGAAGTTGTTAGAGTGCACTGAATGGTTACTGTGGCATTGCTACGCAGTTGCCAAGGAGTTCTGAGTTTGCAATAATGTCCTGGGTGGTTTCCAAGGTGTTGCTAAGTAGTTCCCAAGGTGTGTTTTTAGTGTGTTGCTACAGTATATGGTTGCTATAATATTTTGAATGGTTGCCAGGGTGTTGCTATGCGGTTCTGAGGAAGTTGTTAGAGTGCTCTGAATGGTTACTGTGGCATTGCTATGCAGTTGCCAAGGAGTTCTGAGTTTTTTTTAATGTGTTGCAATAGTGTCCTGGGTGGTTTCCAAGGTGTTGCTAAGTAGTTGCCAAGGTGTGTTTTTAGTGTGTTGCTACAGTATGTGGTTGCTATAATGCTCTGGGTGTTTCCTATGGTGTTGCTAGGGTTCTTCAGATCAGACTTGCATATAAAAAAATAAAAAATAAATGGATATGAGAAAGCATTTCAATTTCAAAACAGATACACTTCAGCTTTAATCTGAAAGCCCAGCATCAGGACATCCTGCAGATCTGTGCATCTGTACGCTAGAGCGAGACTCCATGAAGATGAAGAGATTGTGTGTGAAAGCTCAGTTCCTCTGCACTGTAACGAACAAAGGAGTGTTTTGTTCTGCAAGCGCCGGGGAAGCTGGGTAACACACACACACACACACGAGAGCAGTCACTGTGAACCTGTAGCTCCTGAGGGATTTCTACCTTTCAAATTCAATAGTCGGAGCGAGAGAGAAGCAGAACGGCGGTGCGAAGGTCAGAAACACTATGAAATACGCAAACGATCCTGTTTGCTTTACTGTGGCGGTAATAAACCTCAGTACTCAAGGCGGCAAGAGACCCATTAAATGGTGGTATTCTATGGTAGCCAGGGTTTGAAATTAACTTTTTCAACTTTTTTAAGTTACCAGCCATTCAGAACTTCTACTAGCCCAAAAAAGAAAAGAAGAAGAAAAAAAACAGATTAACTACGTCACAGTTTAGCATATATACATGTATGTACATATACACAAATATATATATATATGCACACACACATTATAACATTTGGATTTCATACATTCATTTCTTATTCAAACAAAATCCTGTCAACTCCTCATCCTTTTCACCAAAAATGTGTTTTAGGTGGACTGATAAAAAAAAAAAGTAGGATGTTGGGGGGAAAACCCTGTCTTTTCTGTTAACCAAATGCTTTATAATCCTCGCTATTGCTTTATTGCAAATGAATATGCTGCATTTAATTCATCATGATGACTCACGAGTATTTGCGCTAAATCTGCGCAGATTTGGTTTGAATGAACTTCCCCAGCAAAGTGAGTAGATATAATACATTTATAATATAATTATATATAAAAGTTTATAATATAATAAGTAAATATAATAAGTTACACGCCAAATTGGCCAGTGATTTGACTTGATTTTTCCCGCATTTGGCGAGTGTTAATTTCAAACCCTGATGGAAGCGAGATATTAACATCTCAACAGACCGATAATTTTTAGCTAACCGGTTTAGCAAAGTTGTGCCAGTACATGCCCCTCACCTCCTGCAGGAGATCCGCCTGCTCGATGGCCTTCAGGACGTTCTTCTTCGACGTCTCCTGAGCTTCGCCTCCCAGCAGGAACTCGTCCAGGATGAAATACGCCTTCTCGAAGTTAAAGATGATGTCCAGCTCGCAGACCTGAGATTGGGAGGAACAATCACTGTAATTCGGTTCTTTTTTGGGGGGGGGGGGGAAGCAAGAAGTCACGTCAAGTTTGACTTACACTGCCGAAGTATTTGTCGAGCAGCTCGACGTAGCGGTGGATGATCTCCAGCGTGATCAGCTCGTTGTCCTGGTCCTCGATGGCACAGCAGAAATACAGACTGGCGTATCTGCAACATAAACAACATCAGGGTTAGTTTTAGTCACAAAAAAACAACAACTGATATTTAGTTTTTCTGCTGATATGAAAACCATTTCACCAGATGACTTGAATAGCTCTATTTGGAAAGAATTACTCATTCTAGAAAGATTGAGGTGATTTTGTAAGGAAGTGAATCTGCATAAAAAAATTATTAAAACAAATTACGATCATAGGTAAATACAATATGCTTGTAAAAAGTCCTTTATGTTTTTCCAGGTAAGTCTAACAGTATTCAGGTACAGAAATTGAATAATGAAATGTAAAATAACACTGCATAGTGTTCACTGTATAGATTAAATATAATTAATCTTTGTTAAAGCTTAAAATAAACACTGCTTTAGACAAAACCAAGCAAAAATTTACATGTTAAAAAAGGGATTTGACAGTCTACTTTCTTTTGCTCCATAAAACGGCATGCTAGTAAACAGAGTGTGTGTGTGTGTGTGTGTGTGTGTCTGTTTCAATAACAATAATAATATATCTTTCTTTCAGCTGACACTTGATTTCTCTCCACATGCGGAGGCTCTCCGGCTGGCCAGAGCTGCTGAGCGAGTGTGTTAATGTGATAATGTAGCGCTGTCATCAGCAGACGGGACTGGTCATTCTGGACAGCCTCTCTTCACTGTGTGTGTGTGCGAGACGCAGAGAGAATGAAGATGAAATCACATCTTCTACACACAACTATTGTTCTAAATGCTGTTATGAATATGCATATCTAACATCGGGTTCACTCACTAGTAGCTTTCAGGATTCCAGCCTAGCTGAACACAACAGTGCAAAATAATGGGGCAAATAAAATAAAATAATGTAATATTCAAATGAGCGAACAAGTAATAAAACGCAATAAAAAATATGAAGTGAATGTAATAAAATAAAATAAAAAACTTCAAATAGGGTGAATAAAATAAAACAATAAAAAAAATTAAATGGAGTTTAGTAGTAATAAAATGTAAACAAAATATGAGTGGACAAGTAATAAAATACAATAAAAATATAAATTAAAATGAGTGAATGCAAGTAAATAAACTAATATGCAAATGAGGTGACAAATAAAAAGCAAAAATATGAAGTAATTGAGTAAATTAAATTAAATATTAAAATCGTGTGAACAATTAAATAAATGCAAATAGGCTGACTAATTAAAATACAAAATATGCAAATGGGGTATAAATGTAAAATAAAATATATTTAAATGAAGCCAACAAGTAATAAAACAAAATAAAAATATGCAAATGCAGACAAGTAATGGTTACTTGCTACTTAGGGTAGTGTTTTTGAAAAGTTTTGCATACAGATGACTGAGGTCCCGCTCACACGGATCCGCGTAAACGACTAAAAACGCTGCATTCTGCTGCCATGCCAGTAGTTGGCGATGTCATATCGTAAAGAAAAACCATGCGAACACATAATACGCAAGCGCTTGACCTCACAGTTTACACAAATTCGTGTTTTTGCAGTTTACACAGAGACGATGACTGTATCTTTTTCAAAAACGTACACTTTGAAACCAGTTTTCAGGCCCTCGAAACCTCATTGTTGTGTAAATGAATGCATTACGTTTTCTGTTTTAGTTGAAGTACCACAAACATTTTTACAAGATTCGAAGCCTCAAATCTCATGAACGTTTGTCAACACCAGTGTACATTTAGTTATTGGGATGCACCGATATGAACTTTTTGGCTGATTCCGATAACCGATAATTCTTGATATTTAAAAGCCAATAACCGATATATTGGCCGATAAATATAAATCCAAATTTTTATATAATTTTTAAGAGCCTGATTACAAGAACAAGTGTCTCACCATTAAAACCCATGTCTCAAACACACAATTATGAGGTTCTCATTATAGTTTTATGTAGCCGATATGACAGACATGTTGCACTTTACTGTATTTTCCTTGTGATTCCAATCATATTTCAAGCAATTCAAAACCATCATGGTGAAGAGTGTGTATCTGAAGTGTCTCAGATGAAGAAAATAATACATTACTTATCGGCTTTAACATATTGGACAATTTTTCTTATCAGGCCGATAACATTAAACATGAACATATATCGGCCACCATATCGGTATCGGCCGATATGTCGTGCATCTCCATCTAGTTACTCCTCAAATCATCATTAGTACCTGCAAACACAACTTTGTTTCCATACAAACTAATATAAAAACTGACTGAAAATCAAAAACCAGCCAATCAGGAAGGAACATGTCATTTTAAGAGTGCAAGTGTCCTTTTGGTATACAGAACAACATGAAGAATAAGCTTGTACTGGCATTTCATTTACACACACACACACACACACACACAGCTTAGCAATGCTAATGCTCAGTTTGGATGAGATCTGTAGACAGATAATCAGGCTGTTGAGCGGGCGGTTGGGGTCAGAGGTCAGACAGGGCGAGCTGTGAGGGAATGAATCTGGAACCGAACCAAAGCCCGATCACACTGAGCAGAACCAGAGGAACTTATGTAGACACAAGGTCATGTTCATTATTACTGCTCATCCGTCTAGACCTCGTTCTTTCAACAAATAACTGCATCTGATTCGCCAACAGCACAACTGTGTTCAGCTGCTGCAAACACTGGCAAAATAATGGGTAATATACAATAAAAAAAGAGCATAAACAATTAAATAAAACATATGCAAATTGTGAGAATAAATGTATAAAAAATAAAACCAAATAAAAATAATAATATGCACAATTAATATAATTTAAAAAAGCAAAAGTAGTGAATGTAAATCACATAAAATACAATAAAAACATGCAAATCAGTTGAACAAGTAACAAAAAGAACTTTTACATTTGAATTAAATAAAAAAATACAAATGGAGTGAACAAGTAATAAAATTAAATCAAATACAATAAAACATGCAAAATCATTGAACAAGTAACAAAAAGAAAAGAACTTAAATTTTAAGTTAAAAAACTAAATCAAAATATGCAAATGGAGTGAATAAAATAAAGTTAAATGGACAAAATGAGTGAAAGTAATAAAATAACAAATGTGCAAATGAGAAGCAAAGAAATTCACATGTATAGAAATATGCAAATGCAGTAATTAGAATAAGATCAAATAAAAATATGCAAATATGCTGCTTGCGTAATAAAATAAAACAATCTGCAAATTATTTGCTTAATTAATAAAATAAAATATGCAAATAGAATGCTTAATTAATAAAACATGCCAATGGGAAAGAGCAAGTTGCAAAAAAACAAAGTAATAAATAAATACAAATTAAAAAGTAGTGAATGTAGAAAAATGCACATGGAGAGAAGTAATAAAATAACAAATATGCAAATGAGGTGAATGCATTCAAATACAATACAAATATATGCCAATCGAGTGAAGTAGCAACAAAAAAATGCAAATCGAGTGAAGTAGCAACAAAAAAATGCAAATCGAGTGTAGTAACAAAAAATGCAAATCGAGTGAAGTAGTAACAAAAAAATGCAAATCGAGTGAAGTAGCAACAAATATATGCAAATCGAGTGTAGTAACAAAAAAATGCAAATCGAGTGAAGTAGTAACAAAAAGATGCAAATCGAGTGAAGTAGTAACAAAAAATGCAAATCGAGTGAAGTAGTAACAAAAAAATGCAAATCGAGTGAAGTAGCAACAAATATATGCAAATCGAGTGAAGTAGTAACAAAAAAATGCAAATCGAGTGTAGTAACAAAAAATGCTAATCGAGTGAAGTAGTAACAAAAAAATGCAAATCGAGTGTAGTAACAAAAAATGCAAATCGAGTGAAGTAGTAACAAAAAAAATGCAAATCGGGTGAAGTAGCAACAAATATGCAAATCGAGTGAAGTAGTAACAAAAAAATTCAAATCGAGTGAAGTAGTAACAAAAAAATGCAAATCGAGTGAAGTAGTAACAAAAAATGCAAATCGAGTGAAGTAGTAACAAATATATGCAAATCGAGTGAAGTAGTAACAAAAAAATGCAAATCGAGTGAAGTAGTAACAAAAAATGCAAATCGAGTGAAGTAGTAACAAATATATGCAAATCGAGTGAAGTAGTAACAAAAAATGCAAATCGAGTGAAGTAGTAACAAAAAATGCAAATCAAGTGAAGTAGTAACAAATATATGCAAATCGAGTGAAGTAGTAACAAAAAATAAGACTTTACATAAAAAAAAAATTTATGCATTTTGCAGATGTTTTCATCTAAAGCAACTTAAATTGTATTCAAGGTTTACGTGTCGTCTGGGAACTGAACCCA
The DNA here is from genome assembly GCF_965113295.1 of Leuciscus leuciscus. NCBI lineage: Eukaryota > Metazoa > Chordata > Actinopteri > Cypriniformes > Leuciscidae > Leuciscus > Leuciscus leuciscus. The sequence continues at coordinate 4,377,827 of NC_138742.1, forward strand.
TGACCTTTCCATCGCTAGCAAAATATTAAATAAAAGTGCTCAGTCGCTCTTTTTTAAGGAATGATTCAGCATTTGTTAATCGTTCTGATGCATGTGTGTTTATTATCTGTATATACAGGGACGACCTTCAATGTAAAAATCATTCCCTTGAAAAATGCAAAGCACTTTCTTTAAGGAAACAGCCTTTGGGTTTGTGTTGATCTGTATTCATTATAATTAGATTTATGGAACAATAATACAAAGAAAGACTTCGGTTTATGTCCTCCTGTGGATCATGTGTGATCGTGAACAGAAGAAATCAGGACACTGACACAAAGACACAGCGAGGAATACACCAAACGTGTGGCCGCATATTTTAGATTCACTCATGCTACTGAATACAAATGAAACACGGACACTCATTTCAGATTCACCATAAAACACAACATCAACATCATACGCCGATAAATCAATTTTGTCGAAGTTCATATTTGTATTCCTCTTGCTTTCAGAAGCTGAAACACTCATACACACACAATCCAGTGCAAACACACACAGAATAATGTGATGAAACACCAAGGGCCCTATTTTAACGATCTGAAACGCAAGTATCAAGCGCAAAACGCAAGTAACTTTGTGGGCAGATCTCGGATGACTCTTGACCCCAACGCAAATCTAAAATGGGTTGGTCTGAAGTAGCTTCATTACTCATAGGTGTGGTTTGGGCGTAACGTGAAATAAACCAATCAGAGCGACATCTCACATTCCCTTTAAGAGCAGGCGCGCTTGTTCCATGGCGGTTTGCTATTATAACGGCGGATTTGCCAGACGCACGCCAGGAGCGGTTCACAGCCGAGGAGACCGACGTTCTCGTCAGGGCCGTAAAACACAGAGAAGTGATGTTGGGGATGGAGAAACACCCAAATTAGCTTCGGTTAAACAGGCGTATGATAATTTGGGTAAATGTGTAAGCTAGATTTATGCCTATTATTCACATCTTCATGGACACAACAATGATTTCCCTCGTGTGGTAATATTTTTCCTTGTAATAATGTATGGTTTTCTAAAAATGAGAACTGCTGCGTCTGTGTGTAGATGAGAGAAGCAAAGTGTATGCGTCTTGTGCACACGCTACATTATGGCCAAGCATGCGCCCTTGAAATAGCATCTGAATAACATGAGCAACGCGCCACTGACTTTAGACTAGGTTTCTCCTGGTCTGTGGTGGACTTGTTTTCTAAACCTGCAAAATAGCACCAGGGAACGTTTGCGCCGGAACACGCCTCCTCTTTTCGCTGAACCGCCCCCGGGAGCACAAGTTCATTTCCTAATTGACTGACGTGCGTCTATGGAGGGAAAAGTCTGCTCTGCGTGGGTGCAAAATAGGAATGAAACATGCGTCGCTGTACAAAGTCAATTGCGCTGGGTGCAAGATAGGGCCCCAAGTATTAAAGGTGACCTATTATCCAAAATTCACGGAAAAAAGCGGAAAAAGCATCCGACGTTATCGCGTCCAATCGAATGAATGGAGAGGCGGGCCTTCTGCTGTAGTGACGAAAGCTACAGTTGCTTTGAACGTCCAGATTGCACTGCAATGATGGAGGATAAACTTGTGGTGCTCTCGCGGGTTACCAGGAGCTTAAAGGACAAGTTCGGTATTTTACACTTAAAGCCCTGTTTACAGATCGTATCTGATGAAATAGAACGGTTAAGATTAAAATTTGGACACATGCTCCTGTCCCGAGAATTTTAGGTTTATTTCGCTTTTGTGGACCTATTTTGCCAAACGCGTCACACCCGTGATTCTTCCGTTGAGAGCTTGAATAATAGACACTCCAGCCCAGTTGGTGGTGATAATGCACCTTTGCCAATTGCAAGCAAACCACGGGCATTTCATAGAATACACAGAAGAAGCAGAAGAAGAAGCGGCGGAGTAATATCGTAAAGGTGCTGCGGTCTCACAGCACGTCCTATTAAGTCAATGGAGTTGGACAAAAACTACGATAAAACCTGTTGGAAAGCATCTTTTTCAGCGATTTTTGATGGAACATATCAGTGAACACCCCCTGACCACTCGGTGAGTTTCACGTCTTTGTAAACGAAAGTTTAATGTGTTTTTAGGACGGAATCTTCCAGTGCATATAGACAACCATTGTGGGGGTGGTGGGGGGAAGCGAAATAAACCTAAAATTCTCGGGACAGCAGCATGTGTCCAAATTTTAATCTTAACCGTTCTATTTCATCAGATACGATCTGTAAACAGGGCTTTAAGTGTAAAATACCGAACTTGTCCTTTAAAGGGATGGTTGGAGTAAAATCAACCTAGGGTCCTTTGCACCATGACCTCGAGCCAAACTCCCCCCAGAAGCCTTTTTCCCTTGGATGAACATTATTATAGTTAGAGCTTATTTAGAGATATCAGCCGGATGGGTTAGTGCAGGCGCTAATAGATCCAAGGATGCATCTCGTAAATTACTCCACTAATAATGCCCAGAATAATACCAAACTTCTACAGTCGTACAAATAGGTTCTGTACTCATAAACCGAGGCATTGGAAAGTTTGTAAGTACATCAGGAGTTTATTTAAATAACACTTGCCTGACGGCTAATGCTACCGCTAATCCGGACGTCGACGTCACTTCAGTGATTTGGGAAAAGCCTGTAAAAGTCCTGGCAGAAAGCGATGCACAAGTATGTAGTGTAACAACGCCCAGTTCCAGGAATGCACTAATATTGTGTTGGTAGTACCAGTTTGCAACAATTATTAGTTAACACCATGATTTGTCGTTACACCACATCCTTATGCATCGCTTTCTGCCAGGACTTTTACGTGCTTTTCTGGGTGTTTGGCTCGAGGTCGTGGTGCAAAGGACTCTAGGCTGATTTCACTCCGAACCGTCCCTTTAACGACTTCACGAACCGTAACTGCCAGAATGTTAGCAGAGAGACTGTAGTAAATAAAGTTAATAAAAGGCTAATATGACGTTTACTTGACTGACAGGACAGCGGTTTCGGTGGTTGCCTAGCAACATAAAAAAGTGATCGGGGCCAAGAAAGGCAGTGCTGTGCGCCTCATGTGTTCCAACCTGAAAAACGCGCTCGGTGTGATCGGGGCCTATGGCATGTAGTGGGAAGTTTTACATGGGAAAACATTCACATTTTCTATTCATGGATTTCATCAGGTCCCTTTCCACAGGTGTATTAATCAAGCACAATGCAGTCTGCATTCATAATCTAGGTGCTTGATTTTATACACCTGTGGAAAGGGACCTGATGAAACCCATGAATAGGAAAGGCAAAAATCTTAGTCTGGCTATCACCAGAACAAGCTCAGTCTTTTAAGATTGCGTGATCAACGGGCGTAGTTCAAATGACTCTGTACGCAACTGGATAGTCCTTCAACCAATCAGACCAACGATCCAGGTGACGTACTTTGCAGCGAAAGCTCCAGGCAGGAAACGTGTCATCAAACGTGTTGGTTTGCAGCATTGATCAGCAGTTTGCAGAACACCAATGGCATCCAGCGATGTATGCAGGTTGTGCAAAAAAAACATGAAAGTGAGTGGTATTTGGGTAGTTGACGTGACGTGGCTTTTTCACCGTCACAGAAGATAAAAAATAATTTATTTCACATTTTCATCATTTAGAATACTATAAATGGTTAAACATTTTCTTGTTTTACATGAATTTGTTGTTTAAATACCAGAGTTATTTTATTTATTTTTACAACTTTGAGCCAAATCTCAAAATCGTCCTATGGTGTGATGGTAGACAACATTATTTCATAAATATTAACTTTTATAAATAAAGAAAATAATGTTTAAACATCTTAATGAACACTCCTGGCATAATTGTGCAAGTGTCTATTTCACTAAGTGGCCATCACTTTTCCTATACATACATTTCTAAAAGTGTAAGAATTTAATAAAGTTTGTCACAGAAAAAAATGTCCTTTGGTGTTATGCAATAACCTGATATTAAGTTGGGCAATATCATGGACAACTAAATTTAGTTGAAAGGCCCCATTCAAGGTCATGTGACTGAAGACCCCTATGAAGCCCATGAGCAGTGCACATGGCAAGTATTTCTCTCAGAATTGTTCAAATATTTAACTATGTTTTCAGACCACTGAAATTGTTAAGTTTTTTTGTCCTTTAGTGTGACACTCCTAAATATAATTTTTTAATAAAAATTTGTATTTTTAACAGCAAGACTATGTAATATTATGCAAATGTATCATGCCAATTGCTAATAACAGTTCAGCTAGTATTAGCATGGTTATTAACTGCCACAAAAGCTCAAATGTCCTTTGGTGTGACAGAAAATGTCACTGGAAATGTCCTTTGGTGTAACACTTTGGCCTGTCACACCATAGGACACAGATGTCACACCATAGGACAAGACCTCCTTAAGAAGCTTTTAAGACGAATATATAAAGTTTCAACAAAAAAAACTATGTCCTCCTTTATTATTGTTACAATAAACACTATATATTCTGACTCTTTTTATGCAATGACTATCTTTGTCCTTTAGTGTGACGTTTTGTCCTATGGTGTGACAAACATAAAACAACAGAAAAATATACTTATTTTAAAATATCTTTTTTTTAAAAAGAGTCAAGTTTGGCATTAGGGGAGTTACAATAATATCTCCTCTTAAATGGGTATTGGGTACAATTTCAAACAGTTTTGTAAGGTTGGCAAAAAAGTTTTGCCAAGTTTTATTGACATTCGTAGGGAAAAGTTTATCAGGTTCATCTATCCATGGTGAAAATGATTCTACTTAGTACTTTCATGTAAAATAAATATCACTTTAAGAAAATAATGTTTTAATAATGTTAACAATTCTGTCTCAAGTATTTTTTATGTTATTTAATATAATTTCTTAGTACTTTTTAAATGTCACACCATAGGACACATTTACAGTACTGTTGAGTGAAAACGTGAAAAAAATACGTGAAGTCATTGACAAAATGAGTGACCACTACTATTTTCTGAAACTGCAGTTTTCATACTCCATAAATATATGTATTTTTTCTTAAAAAGTTATGTTTTCCAAAAAAAGTACTTTTTCTTGGCCATTTGTCAACTACCCATTTACAGCCACTCGAGCGATTCGTTTGCTAAACTAAAGAAGCCATTGAGCAGCATCGAGAGGTTAAAAGGAATTGGATTGGATTAAACCCGCCAATAGCGCGCCAGGTGGATAAGCCGGTCTGTGATTGGTCCCCGCAAATTTGTAACGGAAGCAGGATAGAAGAACGTACAGGTGTCCAGCCTGAGCTGCAGGGCGGACTCAAATCGTCTGGGTTTACCCAGTCTACACAAATCTAGCAGTATCACTGTTATTCTGGTGATTACAATTAAATTAAATATTATATCAATATCAAACACTGCAGTGCCGGTACAGGTGGGATGTTTGGGGGTCCAATTCCCTGAGTGTGTGTGTGTGTGTGTGTCAGTGTGTGTGAGAGAGTGAGTGTGTGTGAGTGTGTGTGAGTTCTCAGGTCAGTGTCTATGTACCCCCCCATTCCCGCTGCCATGGAAACACCCTCATCTCAAGGAAGATGGCTTTCATCCTGAGGAGAACATGTGATAGTGTGCAGGATACAGTAACTCAAACTACATGAAGAACGGCGTTCCAGAGACGGGAAATATCAGATCCATAAACGAATTACCATCCTTATTGTGTGCCTGTAAACAAGCTCTGTGTATGTGCATATTTTAATAACTTGATATCAAAATTCTCCTTACTTACTTTCCCTCTCTTACTGTGAACATTTCGTCTGTGCATGTACTTCCAAAAAAATAAATAAATAAAAATAATAATAATAATTCAAATCCATGTTTTTCTCATTGCATATAAAATTGTACTCTGAACATTAAAAATGGGCTGAAAATGCAACTTCAAGTTGACTTTCATACTGAAAACACTCATCATGAGCAAATCCCACCAATCACGTGACGAGAAGCTCGACTTGAACTGAAGCAAAACCTGAGCTAATGTTTAAAGACATTCAGGAAGGGTTTTTTTCCCACAGCATGGTTCAATTAGTAGCCAAGAAGTTTCTTCATTAACTTCTTTCAAAGTAGTTACACACACACACACACACACACACACTATGCATCATTCCAAACCCAGAAAACACACTGATAAAACAGATGAAGACTTTTAACCTCAAACTCGCTCAATACGCACTCAACTGACTAACTAAAACTGACACTAAAACCATAAAAAATTTAAACTTTGTTACTTGAAATAAAATAATCATGGTAAGACTTTACAACAAGGTCCCACTAGTGAACATTAATGCATTAACTAAAATTAACTAACAATGAGCAATACTTTTGTTATTCATCTTTGTTAACATTAGTTAATAAAAATATAACATTGTGAGTTCATGTCAGCTCAGGGCCATTAATATTAGCAACAGATTTTAATAATGTATTAGTAAATCAAGTCAAGTCAAGTCAAGTTTATTTGTATAGCGCTTTTCACAATACAGATTGTATCAAAGCAGCTTCACAGTATTAAATTAAAATAATACAACAAAGTTTGTTTCAAGAGGAATTTATTGATTGATAAAATTAAATTAAATATCCCCAAAATATCCCCAACTGAGCAAGCCAAAGGCAACAGTGGCAAGGAACCGAAAAACTCCATCAAGTGACCTAATGGAGAAAAAAACCTTGGGAGAACCCAGGCTCAGTCGGGGGCCAGTTCTCCTCTGGCATTTATGAGCAAGAGGCCGGATTGTAGTTTGAACTGTAGGATTATATGAATGCCTGGCTGAAGAGATGCGACTTTAATCTAGTTTTAAACTGGGAGAGCGAGTCTGAGCAACGAACAGTATCAGGAAGACTATTCCAGAGTTTTGGAGCCAAATGTGAAAATGCTCTCCCTCCTTTGGTGGTTCTGGATATCCTAGGTATGACCAAAAGCCTTGAATTTAGTGATCTTAAAGAGCGCGATGGATTATAGGGCGAAAGAAGATCCGTTAAATAGACTGGAGCTAAGCCGTTTAGGGCTTTATAAGTCAGTAGCAATACCTTGTAATTAATACAGAACTTTATAGGTAACCAATGCAGTGATGATAAAATCGGTGTTATATGATCATATTTTCTTGATCTCGTAAGAACTCTAGCGGCGGCATTTTGGACTAACTGTAGCTTGTTTATTGAGGATGCAGGACAACCAGCTAATAAGGCATTACAGTAATCCAGTCTCAAGGTCATGAATGCATGAACTAACTTTTCTGCATCAGAAACTGATAGCATATTACGTAGCTTAGCAATGTTTCTAAGGTGGAAAAAGGCGGTTTTTGTAACATATGAAATATGATTTTCAAAAGACAGGTTGCAATCGAGTATAACACCCAGGTCTTTTACTGTAGAGGATAAAGTAACAGGACATCCTATGATGTTAAAGTTGTATTGTGCGAGGTTTTGTGGGCGGTTTTTTTAACCGATAAGTATTACCTCTGTCTTGTCTGGATTTAATAAAAGAAAATTACGCGTCATCCAATCTTTTATATCTTTAACACACTCTGTCAATTTGGAAAATTTTGCGTTTTCATCCGGCCGTGATGAAATATATATTTGAGTGTCATCAGCATAACAATGGAAACTAATTCCATGTTTCCTTATAATATTTCCAAGTGGCATCATATATATTGAGAATAACAGAGGGCCTAACACAGATCCCTGCGGCACTCCATAGTTTACTGGAGTTATGATCGATTTTTCTCCATTTAAATAGACAAAATGGTAGCGGTCAGATAAGTATGATTTGAACCAGCTTAGTGCTTGTCCTTGAACACCAGTATAATTTTGTAGTCGATCTAAGGGTAATGTATGATCTATAGTATCGAACGCAGCACTAAGATCAAGTAAAACTAGTATTGAGATACAGCCTTGGTCAGAAGCTAAAAGTAAATCATTTGTGATTTTAACGAGCGCAGTTTCAGTGCTATGATGCGGCCTGAATCCAGACTGAAACTTTTCATAGATATCATTTTGTTGCAAGAAAGAGCCCAGTTGAGCGGACACCACTTTTTCTAATATTTTAGACATAAATGGAAGATTTGAAATGGGTCTATAATTTGCTAGATTATTATGATCTAATTGTGGTTTCTTAAAGGTAGGGTAGGTAATCCTGTTCAGAAACACTTTTTTTTATACTGGGTGAAATGGTCCTTCCATCCTGATAGTAGTCAATACATTATGTGTTTAGAAAAAGGAATGAAAAAAATCAGACCTCTGTAGCAGCTGCAGGACAGTAAAAACTCTGACCAATCACTGCCATTCGGTGCGAATGTAAAGAACCAATCAGATGCCTTCATGTCTCGTGCCCGAGCCCCGAGCCCCACTGCGCGCGCTGCCCGGCGTGCACTCATCACATGTCACCGTTCCCGGAAATATTCAGCTCAAAGCACCTGCATATGCAGTCAGCGAAGGCAAACAAGGCAAAAACTACTTCCTCGGACCCTGCCCGCGCTCTTGAACGACCTCCTCTGCTTCGCCCTCAACCCCGGACCTGTCCTCGAACCGACGATGCGGTACTTGTCTCCGGACTCGGAGTGTACGTTAGTCTTCATTAGAGTCAACAATGTTTTCATCATGGAAACTCTTACATGCAAAACACCGTATATGTTATGAATCTTACACGAAATTCATCTTCATCACAGTGTAACTGATGGTAATGGAAAAACGTGTATCAATGCAACCTGTTTTTAGTTTTGCCTTATAAATATAGCTCGTTACCGAATGAAACTTTACCATTATCGATATGCTAGCTTGATAGTGAGTACTAAAAGAAATCTTATTTGTTTCTATTCATAGTGATAAAGTTAGGTATTTTATTACATGTGATTCTGACATGATGTCACTGTATGTACTGCGCTCCTTCCTCTCCACTCGTCTCAGGTAATAAATGCGTCTTGTTCCAGCCTGAGCGTTTGGCGTCGCGCGTTCATGTGTTTTGGGGGCGTGGCTTTGGAAGGAGCTCAGAAGGGAGGTGGTGGAGTGAATGGAAATAATGAGCTGTGTTTATTGCAGATTAAAAGGTCTACAGTCACTCGATTTTTATATTTTCTTTTTCAGAGTACTTACATTTTAATTATGTATTGGTATATAAAGACAGTTTAAACAAATTTGGAATGTTTTTTTTTTAGAAAAATGATTACCTACCCTACCTTTAATGAGAGGTTTTATAACTGCCAGTTTAAATGTTCTTGGAACATGACCTAGAGATAAAGACGAGTTAATAATATTGAGGAGAGGCTCTTCCACTACAGGTAACACTTCTTTCAGTAGTTTAGTTGGTATAGGATCTAATAAACATGTTGTTGTTTTAGATGAAGTGATAAGTTTATTTAACTCTTTTTGTTCTATAGTTGTAAAGCACTGTAATTGTTCTTTCGGGGTGATAATTGAAGCTGAATTATAAGGCGCAATTGAAGACTGAACGTTTACAATTGTGGTTCTGATGCTTTCTATTTTCTCAGTGAAGAAGTTCATGAAATCATTACTACTGAACTGTAACGGGATATTTTGTTCGGGTGACGTCTGTTTATTTCTTAGTCTAGCCACGGTGTTAAATAAAAACCTTGTATTGTTTTGGTTGTGTTCTATTAGTTTGCGGAGGTGCTCAGCCCTGGCCGCTTTTAGGGCCTTTTTATTACGTGACATACTGTCTTTCCACGCGATTCTAAAGACCTCTAAATTAGTTTGTTTCCATTTACGCTCTAAAATACGGGTTTCTCTCTTTAAAACATGCGTAGTATTGTTATACCATGGTGCTTTATTTTTCTCTCTGACCTTTTTTAATTTAATAGGTGCAACCACATCCAATGTTCTAGAGAGAATGGTGCTCATAGTGCTAGTTAGTTCTTCTAGTTCATCTGTTTGTTTGGGTTCAGGCAGCAGCTGAGACAAATTAGATAAGCAATTTGAGAAATTATCTATGGTGGATGGAAGGATTGTTCTGCCTGGTCGATAACGCGGCGCTGCATGACATATTACAGCAGTACGTAATATGCAAGTTACCATGTAGTGATCAGTGACATCATCACTTTGTGGAATGATATCTATATCGGTTGGATCGGTTCCATGTGATATAATTAAATCGAGTGTATGATTAAGACGATGTGTTGGTCCGGTGACGTTTTGCTTGACCCCAAATGAATTTAATAAATCTGTAAACGCAGCTCCTAACGCATCATTTGGATTATCTACGTGTATGTTAAAATCTCCAACAATTAATGCTTTATCGACATTGACTAATAGGTCTGAGAGAAAATCTGCAAACTCTTTTAGGAAATCAGCGTAAGGCCCTGGCGGTCTATATACGGTAGCCAAGGCTAGAGATAATAGGGATGTTTTTCTAACATCTAAGAGCGTAACATTTAGTACAAGTACTTCAAATGAAATAAACTTATAACCCGTTTTCTGAGTAACATTTAGAATATCTCTATAAATGGTTGCAACACCTCCGCCACGACCAATCAGACGGGGCTCATGCTTATAACAGTATCCAGGAGGAGTAGACTCATTAATACCGAAATAATCATTTGGTTTAAGCCAGGTTTCAGTAAGGCAAAGTACATCGAAGCTATTATCTGTGACTATTTCATTTACAATAACTGCCTTAGGTGTGAGTGATCTAATGTTTAGAAGACCTAGCTTTAGAAATAGTTTTTGTTTACTAATAGCAACATTTTCTGTTTTAATAACAATTAGATTTTTCCTAGATCCTGCAGTAGATTTATTATTTGATCTCACTAAACGAGGAATAGACACGGTTTCTATGCAATGTTCTACACTAGTATTTATATCAGTTGAATTGGTGCAGCAGAGACTATGATTTGGACTTTTGGTTACTAGTCAAAGGGTATTTAACATTTTGGAGATGTTATCCGAAAGAAGATCCGCTCCGAATCTGCTTGGGTGTAAGCCATCAGCACGGAAAAGCCTAGGACGCTCCCAAAACAGATTCCAATTATTTACAAAGAGCAGTTTCTGCTCATTGCACCATGACATTAACCATTCATTTAGCGCAAATAATCTGCTGAACTTTTCATGCCCTTGTCGGTACGTGGGAAGCGGTCCTGACACAATGATCGTTGTTTCAGGCGATGTGCTGCGTACCGTATCGAATAGATTCCTGAAGTCTTTCTTCAGAACCTCCGTCTGGCGCAGCCTGATGTCGTTCACTCCCGCGTGCAGGACCACAGTTCCGACGCGCTCGTCACCGTTCAGGATCTCGGGAACGCAAGCAGCGATTTCAGAAACACGAGCACCAGGAAAGCAGTGACTTTGCACCTTACTTTTACCTAACGTAGCGTGTACGTGCCGAACGATGGAATCGCCGATGATCACAGCATCGCGTTCTGTTTCGCGTAGAGGGGAGAAGCGGTTTTGTGTGGATAACTCGAAAACCGGGAGGGTCGGAGAAAGTCTTGGTCTAAACCTGACTCACGTCTTCCGCTGCGGAACCACCCAGGCTTCGTGGTGGCGTGTTGGAGCCGGAGTGAACGAGACCATGGCTGATTGCGACCGATGCTGAGGAACGCACGGAGTAGACGCGGTCGGAGTCAGCGGGTTAGTAACGTTAAACACTGATTTGTGTGCATCGGCGCGTGATGTTTCAAGAGCCAAACACCGGTCTCTCAGCTCGGCCTGTCTCAATAAAAGGTTGTGGATCTGTTTCTCAACAGCTTCCAGCTCAGACTGCAGTGTGTGCAGCTCAAATGTGTCCTCACCTGCACCAAAAGGTAGACTACTTACATCTGATATATTCGCCATTTTAACAGATGGACAGTGAGTTAGCAACGAAGCTACCAGTGATGCTATCAATATTAATACTAATTTATGACTGAAGTCTTGGATATAATCCGTTTTTTTTTTAGTGGTAGGGGTGTAGAGTAGACGCACGATAGGCAAAAAAAAAAAAAAAAAAAAATTGGTTTGTAAATGAGTGTGGAGAAGACGCGTTCAGCCGTGATCCACGGACGTAACCTTTAAGAGTATGCAGCGTTGGATCACTATGATAGTTCACCCAGTAAATGTTCAATTTAACAATAATTAAGATTAACCAATGCTTTAGACGTTTTTTTCATTGTTACTTCATCTTAACTAATGCCTTATTATAGTGTTACCGTAAACGTTAACTGAAATAAAATACACAAAAGTAAACGTATTTTAAAAAAGCTAGTAACATCTATTTTCATTTAGTTTAAGTTGAAGTACTAAAATGAATAAAATAGTGCTGTCAAATTCATTAATCGCATGTAATTTAAAAGTTTGTAAATATATACTGGATGTATGGATGTATATATACATACACACATACACACAATATTGGTATATATACCAATATATATGGATGGATGCATCTATCTACATATATACATCCATCCATACATATATATTTACAAACTTTTAAATTACATGCGATTAATCGGTTTGACAGCACTAAAATAAATATAAAACTACAAATATAAAATATAAAAAAATAATACAAACTCTAGACCTATTTAGCAAAAACTAATAAAATTTACAAAAATACAAAATTAGTAAAACTTTCACTAAAAATAACATTTAAAACATTCAAAATATTCATAAAGAAGTCATAAAAGGTACAGAAGATACCCATCATATTACTGTCTGAAACATTTCTCAAATAAACGTTTCAAACAGTAATATGCTGAATAGTCACATGACCCGTTTATTACGCTGCACGTTTGATTCAGCGACTGGTGTCTAGCTGATGATTATTTTGCAATGTTTCTGAAACTACTTTATGTCTACAGAAACTACTGTAACTTTATTTGGCACAACGGTAATGAAGGTGAATTCGAGTGCAGTGAATCATGGGATAGAATGTTGTGAAAAAGATTACAGTGGATCCTCGATTAAACAGGTTGTTGTTTCATAAGTATAAAACACAGCCAGCACTGAGCTCCACTGACCTCTTATACACGATCTTCAGGTCTCTCCACTCCAGGAAGCTGCACATCTTGGGCTTGCGGGCCAGAACCGTCTGCACCAGCTCTCGAGTGATCTTCTTCTTCTCCTTATCCGACAGAGGAACGTACCATTTCTGCAGACGGAGCTTCCCCTGTCTGCTGAACAACAGCATGAACTGCATCTGTGGGGAAGAGAGAGGAGTGAGGTGAGATCAGGAGAACAGGAGACCGGACGCATTCAGTCCCATGGAAAACAAGAGCATAATAACTGTCATTTAAATAATAAGCCACTCAGGATTGGCACAGAATCATGCAAATTAAAGGGATAGTTCCCCCAAAAATGAACATTCTGTCATTATTACTAGGGATGGGAAACTTTTGGCATCTCATGATTCGATTCTTGAGGTCAGGATTCGATTAAACATCAAATCTCGATTTTGAATCAAATTTCGATTTGATGCATAGATTTGATTGTAGTTTACCGTGTTGTGTTACTTTTCATATTTGACTGTATTAGATAGTTCAATATGTGTATACGGGGAACTTTTTTTCTTTTTTTTTTAAAAGAGTTAATTGTAACCCTTCAAAATTATTTTGTTTTTCTGCCCAATATTATAAAACAAATGCCCTTTAAGCTGACTACAATCATAACACGCGTACGCGACTGTCAGTCGTCTATAACGAACCAACGCAAGCCTGAGACTAAGAGAAAAACTACTAAGCACATAAATAAAATTTCTTGATACAAAAAAATAACACTTTTGCAAATATAAAACTGGTAAATAAAATGAAAATCATCAAACTACTAAGTTTCTCAGGTACAGTAGCCTAGTTTGATTTACATGTCTTAAGAAAAACTACAAAAACTGAATAATAAAAAAATAAAACACAATATAGTCTTCACTGTATAAATTAAAAATTGATTCATAAAAACAGATACAAAAAAGTGATTCAGTCAAAAGCAGTGTGATTTTTTAAAATTAACATTAATGAAACGGATGGCAACCGTTTATTAGGCTGCTGCCCCTTTAAGAAGAAATGCACAGATCTAATGTACTGCCAACTGTTTAAGTTGTCTTCACAGAAAGCAAGTAAAGACATCATTAGAGTAATCCATGTGACTCCAGTGATTTAACCTCAATTTTATGAAGTGACGTGAGTGCTTTGTTGGCGCAAAAACACATCCTTTACCACTTTATTTACTAAATGTATCTCTAACGGGCACATGCGTGTTGTGTTGACGCAAGAGCAGTCTCTAGCTGGCAAAGAGGAACAAATGACTTACGGGTTTGAAACGTCATGAGGGCGAGAAATTAATTACAACATTTCATTTTTAAATGAACTAACGTTATACTTTTAATATAACATGAAATCAATTACAACATAAACTCAATGCATCTATTCTGCATTTAAAAAACGCGTAAAAAAAGGCACAAAGATATATATTTTTTCACATTTTACTATTTTTATAATAGCATACATTACTATTGTTGTTATTATTATTATATTGTAAAGAATGCATGTCATGCGGATAATTTAATGATTTTGTCATTCTAACCAAACTCCTTGATCGGCAGTATTACTGTGCCAGTTCATTTATATATGAGATATAAATGAATTAAAAGACCAAATGCACATAACTTATGCGTTCAAGAGATTTGATTGCAAAGCTAATTAACGCATATTAACTAATGCATGTGATCTCCAATGCGCAGCTGGTGTTTACACTTTTGAGTCACGCGAGGCGTTTACAACCTTTTTCAGAAGGGAAATGATCAAATAGCACACGACATACCTTTGAGAAGAGGTCCGTTAGTAAATGAGGGATGAATTCACATGAGTTCTGGATTCACAGTGATTCGCGTCTGTCTCAGCTCGAGGCTTGTGTACAAGAGATGCGAGACGGCGTCAGCTGACTGCCAGCTTCTCATTGGACGGAGGCTTCGCTCGGGGCGTTTTCATTGGTGAGAAAAAGACCGTTATTCCCGCCCAGTCAGGAGCGCAGGCATTTGATTGGTTGATACGTGCGCCAGTCAACGCTTGAGCCACACCTCCTCTCAGTGTTGTTGGAAGGGTGATTGTCAAACGGTTTAAAAGGTGGTCGGGTTTCTAAAAAAAGGGAATGAACAGAGGATCACATTAAAGCGTTTGTTCAGCCTGTACCTGGTAAAAAAACATTCAGGCTATTAAAGCCTAATTGCTTTTTGTCATTCACATGTCTTTTTATTGGCACTCTGGCTAGACGACACATAGGCTCTCAGTTGAGACTGATAATGCACTTAAACACAAAATGTAGGTTACTCTATTAATGTATAATTCTGTGCATTCTTCTATAGGCCTACTGTAAATATCGTGTCTTTATATACACGTATAGGTAGCCTATAATAATCTGTTGTCATTGTATTGCTGTGAAACATGTAACCAAGACTTCAATTTGACTAATTTGATCTGATTTTAATTTGATCTGATTAGAGTCAAAAGGCCAATCACACAAACGGGTTCATTTGCGGATACAAACACCTCTTCTTTTTACTGTTATTTTATCTGAAAGGTTAAACCATGTTGTCAGAGCAAGAGTAGCCTATTTTCATTAAAAATATATATTTATAAATAAAATATGAAATAAAAGCACACTTGGCAATAAAGCTCTTTCTGATAGGTCAGGGTGGGGCAAGTCACATGTGTTTCAAAATGTTATTAAAGTATGCAAATTATTATTATAATTTATTTATAAATTGGCTGTTGGCCTAAACGATTTGGACATGAACAGGGCGCTTTCCCTTTAGGCTAGTACCAGTTAATTAATCATTTAAATCACCAAACAGTGTCTATATGACGTCATCACTGATGTTACAGCGCCACCAAGTGACGATTGTCGCCATGGAACCTTTTTACAGATTTGTCTTTCTTTTGCCATTAGAGAAAATGAGGAAAGCAGGAATAACAAGTGCTCAATTACATGTGAAAATTCATATCCTTCGTTCTAAATAAACACTAAAATTGACTTGATAATAAAAGGTTGGAAGCATTGTGTACTTCACATTTTACTGTTGCTTTACTAAAATGCAACTTTTCCGCTCTCAAAGCAAGTTTGACCTTGTGCAACTCTCCGTAATGTAGTGTTAATAGAATAAAAATTGTGCTGAAATATAAATAAATGGATTGGCCATTCAACAGGGACTGTTTGCACCAATAAAACAGTTCTTTATTCCCACCAAGGAGTAAATTAAGGATAAAGGCATTAAGTAGCCTAAAAGTGAAAGTGTAGTGCAACAACACAAAATGCCACAGTGTAAAGACAAAGGTTTTTAAAAAACAAAGCCTCTTTATTAATTTATAAGTCTAAAAGTTTATAATTGATCTCCAGCGGTCACTTAGACGGTTTGCCCCGGTGCGCGTGCACGGCGGTGTGGATCTCTCGCTGCGTGATCACGCGCCTCCGGTTGAACTTGGAGAGGCGCGCGGCCTCGGTGCCGACCTGCGCGTGCACATCTGAACGGCGTCCCATCAGAGAGATGGCGTCACTCACGCCAACGGACAGCTCCTAAAAAATAAAAACTTTGTCACTTTAAAACTGTCCAAAAAAATACAAATTTAGGCTGTGTTGTATTAATTATTAAAATAATAATGAAAAAGATAAATGTTAATTTGGTAACACTTTAGGTTCATTAGTAAACTAGGCTACCTTAGTTAGCATGAATTAAGATTGAATAGGCTACTTCAGCATTTATTAATCTTAGTTATTAATGTCAAAATTTACTAATACGTCATTAAAATCAAAGGTTGTTGCCTTTTGTTAACATTAGTTAATGCGCTGTGAACTAACATGAACAAATAATGAAGTTGTATTTTTATTAACGAACATTAACAAAGAATAATATAGGCCTACATACTGTCACAAATGTATTGCTCGTTGTTAGTTCGTGTTAGTAAATACATTCACCTTATTGTAAAGTGTTACCGTTAATTTTATGACGAAAAAAAAAAATACTATTTACTATTAACTAAAAATATATATGTTTTTCTTTAACACACCTTCTCAATCTTGTAGATGTAGGCAGAATATTTCCTGATGCTTTGTTTGCGTGTCCTGCCTGTTTTAATGGACTTCTTCAAGGATTTCAAACTCTTGTCAGATGATGTTTTCATGATTGATGCTGTTCAAGCCGCATTCACAGAACCGGAAGTGACGCTGTTGATCGCCGGGACCATTTATTGCGTCTCTGCTCGTCTCAGCACAGGTGAAACATTTCAGTCTTAATTAAATCTTCTTTCCCTAATTAAGACATTCAATCAAATGCCATTGCGATAGTAAATCATAATTTTGTTAGTAAATGAATATATTAAAGTTGATTCTGTCTATAATACAATAAATAATATTTTTGACTTGAATAAAACCAGTTAATTTAGATTTGAAATTAACTATTTATTTAGAGTGTGCAAGGTGTGGGAATTAATTTGATATATGTGTAATTTGATTGAACTATAAAAGGCTTAATTATTATTCATATAGTTGCTCTTTTTCCCCAAGATTCATGTCAGATGCATTAGTTGTGCAATTGGATGTGCATTTGATAAATAAACTTGTGATGTTTCTATATGGACTCATTGTTGTAATCGTGTGAAGACAAACACACAGTTTAAGAGATTTAGGCCCGGTTTCACAGACAAGGATTAGATTAAGCCAGGATTAAGCCTTAGTTCAATTACGACATTTAAGTAGCTTTTATAAATGTGCCTTAGAAAAAAACATATTTTAAGAAATGCTTTCAGTTAAAACAGCTAAAAAAAACATGTATTTTACTCCTAGTTTAAGCCTTGTCTGTGAAACCGGGAGACTGTTTGATTTCAACACGAGACAAAGTGGATATATACTTCAAGGAAACCACTGAGAACTCAATAAAGTGTGAGCATTGAATCTTCCTCCGGGATGGAGAGAGAGAATCCGTCACGCACAGACAGATCAGGACTATTATTGGATGTGTGGATTACAGTAATCCAGAGCACACTAAACACTGCTGCTCATGTAGTGCTCACTACACAGATCTGATCATCAAGATGGACACGAGGATCCTCACTGTGTTTCTGCTGCTGGTCACTCAAGGTACGAAGTGTTTGTGTGACCGTGAGTGAGTGTGTGTGTTTGTGTGTGTGTGTGTGTGTGTGTGTGTGTTAATAACAGACTCAACAAAAATGTGTTCTAAGAACATTGAGCTAATGTTCCCATTAAGTTATGAAACATTATTTCTGAATGTTCCTGAATGTCCAGTTTTTTAAATGTTTTTTCTTGGTTGTGCGAATAAGAGAACATTCTATTTAAACATTCTTCAAACATTATCGAATGTTACTTTTGAATGTTTCTCTGAATATTCTAAAACAAGAAGTAACATTTAAAAAATTTTACAACTACCAATTTTTTTTATTTGTATTTTTTTAAACATTCCATGGATGATAAATAATGAGAAAACTTGATGTTTGTTGCTAATTTTTTGAGAACATTATTAAAGGCCAGATAACTTTGAACCAACGTTGTATTAATGTTACTGGAAGAACGTTTGTTAATAACATTCAGAGAACCTTGACAGAACGTCAGCTGAAGTTCTGAGATAATTCCCTGTCAGCTTCACAGTCTGCGTGTTCCTGTCCCGTCTCTGTTTCCTGGAACTTCACTGATATGTATTTGGACTATAGCAGTTTTTTTGTGATTTTAACAATTAGGACACAATCACCAAGGGTTTTACCTGTGGATGAAGATATAAGAAACAAGTTTGAATGAATGAAATAAAGTGTGCAGAATTATTGATTTATGGGGAATGAAATTTAAGCACTTTACCTTACTGATTTTGATCCTTCAAAAAAGATAGATAGACAGACAGACAGACAGACAGACAGACAGACAGATATATAGATAGATAGATAGATAGATAGATAGATAGATAGATAGATAGATAGATAGATAGATAGATAGATAGATAGATAGATAGATAGATAGATAGACAGATAGATAGACAGATGATAGATAGATAGATAGATAGATAGATAGATAGATAGATAGATAGATAGATAGATAGATAGATAGATAGATAGATAAATAGATAGATAAATAGATAGATAGATATTTCTTCAATAATTACCTGTATCTCTGATCTCTCACAGCTTTCATTGGCATTAACACACAAGGGGTGAGTATAAGTGTGTGTGTGTGTGTGTGTGTGTGTGTGTGTGTGTGTGTGTGTGTGTGTGTGTGTGTGTGTGTGTGTGTGTGTGTGTGTGTGTGTGTGTGTGTGTGTGTGTGTGTGTGTGTGTGTGTGTGTGTGTACATGTGATAGTGTGTGTGACTCCTGCATGTGCACGTGTGTGTGTCAGGAGTTGGAGATGCCATGGCCTGATGAGGAAGAGGAGGAGGAGAATGTGAAGGAAGTGACGGAGAACCAGACGCCGACGGGCTGCAGCTGTGACTGTCAGGATCGGGTTCGACCCACCGGGACTCCTGCGACCTGGACCTCCATCAGCACCACACCGGCCACACAGACCGGCCCGTACCAGGACTGCATGCCGGGTCAGTCGCCGCACATCTCTCATATTATTATTATTATTAGGGTTTGAAATTAAAGGTGCTCTAAGCAATGTCACACGTTTTTTAGTCCAAAACATTTTTTGTCACATACAGCAAACCTCTCCTCACTATCCGCTAGCTGCCTGTCCCCTGAACACACTGTAAAGAGACGCGGTCTCTGTAGACACCACAGGCTCCACAAACTGCAACAAAAACAAACTGGCCCAGCCTGGACCACGAAACACAACAAACAGTGTTCCAGCCAATAACCGACAAGAATGATTTGGGGGTGGGGGTTGGGGGGTTAGTGCGCGTGCACATGAAGGGGGGTGTGGGGAGTGGAGTGGAGGGGAGAGCTAGCCTCCGTTTTGTTTGACAATACTTCGAACGTCAA
Source organism: Leuciscus leuciscus (assembly GCF_965113295.1). Taxonomy (NCBI): domain Eukaryota; kingdom Metazoa; phylum Chordata; class Actinopteri; order Cypriniformes; family Leuciscidae; genus Leuciscus; species Leuciscus leuciscus. The sequence goes on from NC_138742.1 coordinate 4,397,723, forward strand.
CAAGAAGTGACGTCACCCAGCATCACTTAGAGCAGCTTTAACACCCGCCGAATGCGTGTAAAAATGAACTGAGGCGGGTAACACTGTAAAATCACTAGCCAATTTGGCGTGTTACTTATTATATTTACTCACTTTGCTGGGTAATACTCAACTCGTGAGTCATCATGATATATTAAATACAGAGTATTGAGCAGAATCTGCTCATATCTGGCTTACTTGAACACACACGTCACTACACAACAAATAATGGCGCGCTTGTTCATTTGCATTGAAGCAATAGCGAAGATTAAAAAGCATTTGGTTAACAGAAAATGCATTGTTATTTTCCAACATCCTACATGTTTTGAAGTTCTTTGTACTGAATTGATTTGTCACCTAAAACAGAGTTTTGGTGAAAAGGATGAAAGAGGAAGGGAGGAGAACGCTGGATGACGTGATTTTGTTTGAATAAGAAATGAATGTATATGAAATCCAAATTGTATATATATATATATATATATATATATATATATATATATTAGCCTATATTTATAAGCTGTGACGTAGTTAATCTGGTTAATTTCTTCTTATTTTTAATTTTTTACATTTTTTTGGGCTAGAAGTTCTGAATGGCCAGTAACTTAAAAATTTAGTAGGCAAAATTGGCCGGTGAGTGAAAAAGTTCATTTCAAACCTTATTTTTGTAACCTTTATTTTACCAGGGAAAAAAAGCACATTGAGATTAAAAACTCTTTTTTGCAAGAGCGTCCTGGCCAAGATTATCAGCAACACAACTCACGTGGGTTTAACAAATAACATTCATCCATACATAGACATACATAGAAACAACAAAAAAAGAAAAACAAATATCAATAGGCAAGGCAAGGCAAGTTTATTTATATATACACTATGGCAATTCAAAGTGCTTTACACAGAAAGTTTATAAAAGGAATTAAAAGAGAAAAAAGATCTGGCAAAACACCGGTGTATCATATTTTTCACAGTTTTACTCTGAGATTTTCCCGTGGTGATTACACTGATTATAATACATAAATAAATCCGGCAAAGCATGTACAAACAGATGTTTCTGTCTCCAAGTCTTTTAAAATCACTTTAAAAATGTCCAATGAAACCAGCTCCCTGAGTTTCAACTTATTTTGAAGATTATTCCAGACAGAAGGTGCAGAAAATTTAAATGCCTTTTTTCCCAGTTCAGTCAAAAAATGCTGGATGGAAACGCCAAGATGCACATAATTTCAAAAAACGTGCATAAAAAAACATATAAACTACATTGAGTCGGATACATTTAAGAAAACACCCGCATAAACTATGTTGGAAACACATTTACCCAATAAATTCATCGATGCGCATCAAAAAAAATGTACTTACGACGAGACGGCATAACTGGACTAACCAGCGGACCGACTTGATCCAACTTGTTCCCTTTAGAAGTTTACACTAACTGATACAGGGCATGAAGCCAAGAGGCTTTAGAGTGATTACATGAGTAACGATCATCCATGATGCATCAGCTAAAACTGATGACACATGAACCGCCCTCTGACCTCAGTTTGACAGAGTAGCGAACATTACAATCAAAATATTAAAAGACAAGGAACAAGAGAACTAGAAGAACGGTCTGCAGGAGACGATGAGAAACGAGCTGGCCATCAGAGACACCATCAGAACGAGAAAACAGTGACTTTGAGAGAGAGTAGAGAGTGCCAGCGGATAATCTCATGACTAATGAATGTGATGCCCAGATTACCGGGCCTGAAATAGTCCTGCACCCTCACAAACTGCTGGAGGTCCACTCGTGCCAACCAACGGGACTCCTGATCTTCATTCAGGCTGGAGAAGACTCATTCAATTACAACTAGATGAGTGAAGTTTTATAACAAACGTTGAGGTTGGATTGACAAAGTTAAAGTCTATAAAGTTTAAAATAATTTTGAACAGCATGAAGTTTGAAGGTTTTACTCAGAGAAAGCCACAAAAAAAATTTTACTAGCATGTTTTAGCAAATTTGTTAGCATGATTTGACATGTCGCTAACATGTTTTAGCAAGTTGTTTGCATGTTACTAGCATGATTAGCATGTGTTTAACATAATTAGCATGTTGCTAACATGATTTAACACATTGCTAGCATGTTTTAACATGTTGTTAGCATTATTTACCACATTATTAGCATGTTTTAACATGTTAACATGACTTAACACTTTCATAGCATGTTACTAGCATGATTAACACATTGTTAGCATGAATTAGCATTTTGCTAGCCTGATTTAACACATTGCTAGCATGATTTAACAATTTGCTAGCATGAATTAGCATTTTGCTTGCATGACTTTTCATTGTTTTGATTGTCCGTTTAACAAAAATCGTAAGTCAGATCAGTTCGGAAAAATATAGTGCACAGAATCAGAGCAGTCTGAAGGTCTGAGCCGAGTTTGGTGGTTGTAGCTTGAAAACTCTAGGAGGAGATACTGTTTCAATTTTGGCCCAAGTCGAGCGACTTTAGTGCAGTTTGTTTATAGCCAACGATTAGCCTTTTTCTTCTGCCGATTGTATTTAGACTTAAAAAAGTTGTTGAGAAGATTATCATGATGAACAAAACGTGCAAGTATCGTAAACTTATGCTGGTTTCTGCATTAATCCAAAAACCACTGAAAAATCCTATCAGGTTTTTGTCGAGGGACCGAAACCCAAACCTCAGTTTGGCTTCCAGGAACCGGTGGATGTTGCTTGTATCATATAAATCACATTCAGGATGATGTTCTCGAGATTTCTGCCACATTTTGAGGATGACGTTTCCGCTCCTCTTTTCCTCAGAGTGTCCCTACCACAAACCGCTGGGATTCGAGGCTGGATCGGTGAAGGCGGATCAGCTCACCTGCTCAAACCAGGACCAGTACATCGGCTGGTTCTCCTCCTGGACCCCAAATAAAGCCAGACTCAACAGTCAGGGGTTTGGGTAAGTGTCTCAGAAAAACCTGCCCGTGTGAAAAAGAAGTGCGCATAATTCGCTTGCACTTTATTTTACAGTACCTAAGAAAGCACTGTTAATATAAGGTAACTACATGGGTTAAGGTTAGGATACTCCGGCAATAACAAGACAGGCCAATCTCACTCATCCAAAATCTCAGAAATAACCAGTAGCGAGTGCAGCCTTACGGAGAGACTCAGGAAGAGGTTAACTTTTAGACGCACATGGACGTTTCTGAATGGTTAGTGGAGACATTTATGTAGTTATTGTGGAGTTACATTAATTCATCTCATCGACTAGCATGAACCGTCATGCTTAACTTTTACACAAGCTAACACAGTTCCCTGAGGTTTCTATAAGACAGCTGTGACATGTTTTGCTCGTCTGTGCAACAACGACAGAACAGTTTATATGCTTTACTCGAACTTTTGCCATTGCGTCAGAACTGGTTACACTGGTGTCGCTTGTGGAAACCAAATGGCGGCGCGTGGGTGTAAACATGCAGATTAAGGGCCGGTAATATTATAATAAGATCCCCTTCCTACATTAAAAGGGGAGCGAAATCTGAGCGGTTTATTTTTTGACATGCTTGCAGAGAAAGGCTCACCAAAACAAAGTTACTGGGATTCACTTTTCACGTTTTATAGCACTTAAACATGGAAAAAGTAAGATTTTCATGATATATCCCCTTTAAAAGTCTATATTTTTAAAAACTCTACTTGCAGATAATATAATAAGGAAATAAAATTTAAAGAGAGTTAAGAAAAGTAATGTCAAATGAAAAGTTTTGCTTTTAAGTACATTTTAAATCATTGTTTTTTAATAATTATTTGGTCGTGCTTTGAAGAAGTACACTTATTTTGACGTGTTGACTAAAGCACTAGTAAAGTACTTGATTAAAATCAGAGGTGTAAAGTCCAGGTTCAGAAAGTAAAAGTCCTCCTCAGTATTTTGTTCCAATCACCTGGATTTGCTAATTGGCAGTTTTTCAGCCAGGAGAACTAATTAGTGAAATCAGCTGGAGTTCATGGGTGGAATAAACATATGGCAGGACTTTTACTTTCTGACCCCTGGACTTTACACCTCTGATTATAATTAGTAGAGATGCACCGATACTAAATTTCTCCAACGATACCTATAACCGATTATTCAGAATGATATTGGCTGATGCCGATACCGATAGTTAGTTCGTTTTTCTTAAGGAAAACAATCTCTCCCAAATACAGTAATGCTGCACACTATACAGGGAACCTTCTCATTTGGTACACTATAATAAAAGAGGTTAAAATGGACAACAGAGCTATTATTTTCAACTGCTATATAATATTTACACTCAATTAAAAGCTGAAATGTTTGTATAAAACTCAGTTTTCACCCTTTTGATTGACAGGATATAATCGGCACTGATTATCGGCTGTTTTTAAACAATCGGTCGATAGCGAAAATAATATCTGGCCAATAGTTGGCCAATACATCGGTGCATCTCTAATAATTAGGGATGCACCGATTTGAAAATGTTGGCCGATACGATAACCGATAATTCTTTATATTTGAAAGCCGATAACCGATATATTGGCCTATAAATCTAAATAAAACATTTCTAGCAAAACTAACTTTAGCTGGACAGTAACTTTATTCTTGAGCTGCTGTAAAGCCTAAACAATCTCTGTTACTGTAATTTCCTATTATCATTGTAAAGCTGCTTTGAAACCGTCTACATTGTTAAAAGCGCTGTATAAATGAAGATGACTTGACTTTAACATGTAAAGTGTGTGTCATCTCGGTCTCAGCTGTGCCTGGCTGTCTAAAGCCCAGGACGCGAGTCAGTGGCTCCAGATCGACCTGCAGGACACTCAGGTGGTCTCCGGCATCATGACTCAGGGTCGCTGTGATGCGGACGAGTGGACCACCAAATACAGCCTGCAGTACCGGACCCACCAGCACCTCAACTGGGTCTACTACAAAGACCAGACCGGGAACAACAGGGTAAAGCCTGAATACACCAGTACAAACATAGAGATTCTTCTATCTATCTATCTATCTATCTATCTCTCCATCCATCCATCCATCTATCCGTCTATCCATCATCTATCTATCTATCTATCTATCTATCCATCCATCCATCATCTATCTATACATCCATCTATCCTTCTATCATCCATCTATCTATCTATCTTTCTCTCTATCCATCTGACAATGCTTTGTATGACAAACATCTGCCAGGTTGTGTTGTTCAGTAGCGTCGGTTTGAACCCCCACGGTTTGATAATCTTGTTCTCTGCTTGTGTTCCTCCATCAGGTGTTCTACGGGAACACGGACCGGTCCTCCACGGTCCAGAACCTGCTGCGCCCGCCCATCGTGACCCGGTTCCTGCGGATCCTTCCTCTGGGATGGCACACACGCATCGCCATCCGCCTGGAGCTGCTGATGTGCATGAACAAGTGTGTGTGATTCAGGAGGCACTCCAGTGGCGGCCGCTGGCCTGCACAATAGAGGAGGCACACTACATTTTAGCACTCTGAGTTTTTAAGCACCTTAAAATGGCTTTTTTGATCACTTATATACCTGAATATTTATAGAAAACGACACAGACATCAACACTGCAAAAAATTATCCTCTGACTTAGTGTTTTTGTCTTGTTTCCAGTCCAAATATTTAAAAATTCTTAAATCAAGATGCATTTACTAGATGAGGAAAATGACATAAGATATTAATCAAAATTAAGTGAGTTAATGCTTAAAAAAAAGCTAAATGATCTGCCAATGGGGTCAGAAGGTTACAAGATTAATTTTCTCACCCCATTGGCAGATAATTTTGCTTGTTTTACGCATCAACTCACTTTGATTAATTTCCCCAGAAAACAAGACTTAATATCTTATGTCATTTAGTACTTTAGTAAATGCATCTTGATTTAAGAAATGTTTGATATTTGGACTGGAAACAAGACAAAAATACTAAGTAAGAAAAGCATTTTTTGCAGTGAAGACAATATAAATATAAGTTCACTCATCAAGTCCTGGCCTGTCACTTGCAGCAAAAAATCCCTCCTCCTGTCCTTTTAAATGTCCGTGTTAAAAGAGCACGTTCAGTCGTTTAGTGAGGCTGACTGCTGTAGCCTATATCCAACTTAGGCATGGGGTCTTACTTTATTTTTGATTTGTAGCTTTTGTTTGAATGGTAGTTTAGTAAATTTATTTGCGATCAAATATTCAACATATCTACTCTCCATACCCAGTAAGCAATTTTGCATTTAAAAGACGTCTAATAGCCGTCCAAACACAGCCCAGACGTCTAAAACCAGGCAAAATGTAATTTAAATTTTATTAGACGTCTAAACCATATCCCAAGAATAGACAAGTGGTTTCCTTGTTTGAGACGTCTGGGTTGTGTTTGGGCGGCTATTAGACGTCTTTTAAACGCAAAAAATGCTTACTGGGGTTTTGCTGGCTAGTCACATCAGCGGTAGCATAGACATGTATAGAAAGGCTAGATAGCTTACCGGCGCTGAGAGCCAATGGGACCCGACGACGTCACACGGCGGCCATCTTAGGACAGGACCGCTCGTCCAGTTATAACATTAAAGTCTATTGTGCATGTAGTGCTGAAATAACTATATTTTGCTCAATTTTCAACCGATTTTCAAAAGGCTTGGTGTGTCATAAACGCCAGGGATGCGGCTATTTAACTGCATACTTGTGAAAAATTATAGCCACAAACGGCATCAGCACAAATCATAGCCACGTTAATAAGGTTTGTAATAAACCAAACCGTTTGTAAATCCGTCAAGAATTCAGCAAGTTACGAGTATTTTAGTTGGCGTATGTCACTCACCTTCCGTCCACAGCAGCAGGGAGCAGCAGCGCAGTCTCCTGACCTAAGATGGCCGCCAAGTGACGACACAGCTGACTCCGCCTTGAGCCATCTAGCCTTTCTATACATGTCTATGAGCGGTAGCGGTTCAAACTAACATCACATCATTTTTGTCTCGTCGATTATTGGTTGATATACCAAGGAAGGCTAGCCTCGTCTGCCATGTTACTTTTCTCAACACTCCTAATCACTGAAAGTGAAATACTCACTGGTGATTGGCTAATTATTATTTTTTACCAATGGAGGCACAAGTCACCGGCTATGGATTTGCTTCCCCTTCCCTTTCTCTATTCCTTCAGACTCGCGTTTCGCAGATTCGGCACAGTCTGGTTACACTTACAGAGGTGAAGTTACAAACAAGAAATACACATTCTGAGACATATCATTTTGACGAGCCGCCACTGAGTCCAACAGCTTTATGTTCCACAGTACTAAAGTCAAACACACTGGAAACTGGTCTCAGATCAGTAGGTAAATATTACCTTATAACCGTACCTTCTGTATGTACAAAATTAAACAAATAACCACTTTTAACTTAAAACGAGCGAGACTGGGATATTGTTATCAACGACTTACTGATCTGAAACGAATAGTCTTTTTATTTGTCTTTCTGTAATGACAACTGAATAAATTTCAAATGAATTCCTTAATTGAGTCACAGTTTATCACAGACGTGAACATTAAACATTTGCACAACTACTGGGCTTCTTCAAAACTGTGAACGAACAACCAGCCGAAGCCTGTAACCAGCTGTTTCTCACTCAACACAACACAACAACAGATAGCTCTGAAGATAACCAGAGAACTCACACACTGAATTCATGTCTTTTTGAAAAGTGTTCACTCCAGGTTAGAGACGTCAACCCATGGACAGTGTTGAGTTTAGCAGGTTTAACACACAACTGAAGACTAAATCCAGTCTTAAAATGACTGACTGTCCAGCTGAAAAATGTTGGTTCCCAGAATGTTCTTTATAGGTTCTCTTTAGGTTTTCACAAAAACATTCAGTGCAACATTCAACAAAAGTTAATTTTAAGTTACAAAAGTTAAAAGTTAAAAATAACAATTAAAGAACAGTCTTTCCAGGTTTCCTTTAGGTTATTATAACAACAAAAATTGCAACAGTTTGGAAAGATTAATTTTTGGTTACACAAACGTTCTTATTTGGTTCCCAAACAAACCAATCAGGAACCATACGGGAAGGTACTGTGTTTGCTGGATCTAATACATGCTATTGTTACTGAAGTAACTCAGTTGAAATTGACATTTATCATGTAGATGATTGTATTAAAACAATATTGCAATGCTAAAATTAGCATTTACGCTCCTGGTTTCCTTCTCCACTCCTGTATCTCCAATCAAACGTGTTTTTCCAAAGAACAAGAAGTGCTAAAGGACAGTTCATGTTTGATTTAGTTTTTTCTTTTATTTATTCATGACTTTATTTAAATGAGATCATCATCTGAACTCGTCTGTAGTCGAAGAAACACATGATTATAGAGTAAAACACCTTCCATCATGAAGCGTGTGACAGTAGAAGAGACGGATGAATCAACAGTGATGGACCAGCGGATACGTAAGCTTCGCGTCGTGACCGCATTACCACCTCGGGTGTGCATTATTTTTCTAATAATTCAACGGCCTGTCGTCAATTATTCCGCTATACTACAGTTACCACACCTCGAAACATTGTTCAGATTATGTATTTCAAGACGTTTGTAAAGTTTTTGTCATTAAAACGCTCTTGTATGTAGGACTAATTTCTTACGCATCTAATCCCATGCCTCCGTTGCTAATTCCAAAACGTCATTTCAGAGTTAGTAACGGAGGTTAGAGCCGCTGATAGCAGACTAATGCTGAGTTAGGGTTAGGGTTAGGTAGAGTTAGTAACGGAGGTTTGAGCCGCTGATAGCAGACTAATGCTGAGTTAGGGTTAGGGTTAGGGTTAGGTAGAGTTAGTAACGGAGGTTTGAGCCGCTGATAGCAGACTAATGCTGGGGACACACGACTAGCTGACACATTCTCTGACTGGTTTCATCGACTGCAGCAGATTTTAAACATCGACTTTGAACTCAGACTGAACGCGCTGAACACGCGTTTGGGCATGATCAGTCATAAGTATCAAATTACATTCATTATGCAGTTATTAATGCAGTTATTAGAGAGAGATGTTGCAATAATGAGACAGAAAAGCATGTGCGTCAATATTATTATTTATTAATTAATTCAATTCGTTTTAATTAATTCGTTAATTCTTTTTTTTCCTATTATTGACAGATGACAGTAGACTATAGCCAAATAAATGAAACCCAAAGCCCTTTTAACAAGTAGGCCTATCAATAATTATTTATTTGTTAAATTATCTGCAATAAAAATCCGTGCTGCAGGACTATCCATTTATTTAGCCTATATTCAGTTTAATTTTCTATTGATTATAGATAGGACTTTATAGTTTATTTATTCAAATTAAACTGCATGTTTCTATTGATTGTGAAGCTAGACATTGAAAATTGCAGATCAAGCGCATGGGGCGAAATGCTTTTTCTTGTTATGAATTGTATCCTATTGTTATTACAGTTGACTACGCGAAATGATATGGAACTGTAATGCGGTCAAGACCTGCCTGGAACTACTTTAGCCGTGCGTTTCCCTGAAAATAATGCACACCTTAGAACGTTCGTCAACCAATCAGATTCAAGCATTCAACGGCCCTGTAGTATAATGACTGATATTAGTCAGATTTATGATCAATATTCTCCATAATCTAATTCCCTACATCCCAGTAGAGCTGCACGATTAATCGATAAAAGATCGTGATTTCAGTTCAAACACCCACAGATCTTAGTGGATAATAGATTGTATCAATTACAGCGTTACACCAGTAGGTGGCGACGAGTGACTGTTAAAAATTTATTTGTCATTGAATCATTCTCTCAAGAGATTCGTTCAAAAACGCTGATTCATCCAGTAATGAAACAAGTGAAGTCGTTATGAGTGAGTCATTGAATCATTCAATCGTTCAATCCAATTAAACATTTTTAAATAGACTGCAGCAATTAACATTTAATCAGAACCTCTAGTAAACAATGTTATTTTGTTTAGTTATTCTGTTCAGGATCTCGATTTGAAACATAAAATGGTGATTCTCAGTTCATCCAGAATCGTGCAGCTCTACATCCCAGCTAACATGCATAATATGCTCTAAGAATGTTTTGCTAACAGTAGTAGCCTAAATATGATCCACCAATCTGATTAATAGTGAGCTTTGTGGAAGAAATTTAATGTGGTCTATATGTTTGCATTTTCTTATATTCAAAGAAATTTAGTAGCCTAATTAGATTAAGGTAGTAAAATGACACGAGGATTGGATGTGGATGTCCCATGATTCTCCGCCACATTGATATAACAAAGAACTGTTATTAACCCTTATGAATGTATGTGTCGATACATACCCTTATGAATGTATGTAAAGTGTATGACCGAGACCGAGGATCTCCAGTCAAAGGTAAAATATGATAGACAGATCTAAACAATGTGTTAGTTATCTTAATTTAGCCTCGAGAAACAGCCTTGGGGGAAGAATAACTATAAAGACGGAAGGATGTCACACTCTCAGGCACTATATGACCTTTCCTTGCAAGGGAATACATAATCTTTAAAGACAATCGTTACATGTTTGTCTCTTAGTCCATCTCAGGGTGTTTTATGGCTATATAAATTATCAGAATAAAAATAAAAGATTATTACATGAATTAAATCGCATTAAGAATCGCGAGAACAGCTTTAGATCAGGCATATTACCGGGGTCCTAAGCCGGGACGGTGAATGTGATTTCATCAAGTACAACATCTTTGTTGATCCTGGAACAACATTCCAAACAACCAATCAAATTTGAGAGACAAGTTTACAGTTTATGTCAAGTTTAGACTTACAACCAGTGTTAGGTGCTTCTACATCAGTGTTATTCACCCATTATTTCCCTCTGATTTGAGGGATAAGTTATGAGTTATGTTAGGTTTAGGGGTTAGGATTACATTTTATACTGAAATGTTGTTCCAGAATCAGCCAAATCTGTTGATCCAGGAACATGTTTTACTTGTCAAAATCACAGTGAGCAAGCTGGGACTCATCACTTCACCACACCGGGCTAAAAAAAAAAAGTTAGTCGAGACAGACTTTCAGTTGGCTTGAGAAAGCCAGACCAGAAAGTTTGAAGAAGTTTAAAGTAAAGTAGTTTTAAGTTTAAAGTAAAAAAAAAAAAAAAAAAAAAAAAAGTGTAATAAAAAAGCTGAAAGTAATTCCGATCGGATTGCTTGGGTCCTAAACTGGGACTCATCTCTTCATCACACCAGAACACACCAGCGGTTTGTGTTACGCTAGCAAACCAGTGCATGAGTAAAACCCCGGAGGTGACGAAGCAAGTGAACGAAGAAGAACACACAGAACGCTCTTCTCATTTGCATTTCTCAGTCCGATACGTGATTATTTTAAATAGAAGTGGCGGTCCCACTTTATATGAAGTGGCTTTAAGTATGTACATTTAAATTAATTATTTGATACAGAGGACTTATTGTGTACATACATGTTTTTTTACATTGTACTAATATTTAGAAAATACCTGCATGTAATTACAGCTGTAATTTAATTTATGTAATGACATTTGTAATTACTGTTGACCTTCACTTACACCTTAACCCTCACCGGTCCCGAACCTGTCCCGTAACACACCTCAACAGCAGCAAGAGTGTTTTACAATACAACATCAACACAAGAAGGACATTGTCTACTGTGGCGTGAGATGGAAAATAAACTTGTCATATCAGGTAAGAGATTTCCTTTTTGGCAATCGAGGTCTTTAGAAAACGTGTTTGTTATTTTTCAATAGTCCATAGTAAAACAAAAACGACATGTGTTAGGGTTTTGTGTGTGTGTGTACCAAAATAATTTGGCAGTTATTAATATGATGTGCATCTAGAATATGTCCTGTTAACAGTAGAGCAAAAAGTAACATTAGTTGGCATAAAAATAGCCATGAAATTGACAATAACTAGGCATAATGCTTACAAAATTTTACTTTGCTTAAAAAGGAAGGAGAGCTCTTCAAATCTATCAGGGTAAATATACAAATGAATGTTTTTTAAATTTCAGAATTAAAAGAAACATTTTGCCTTTTTTTAAAGTGGCCACTGATTGTTCAGATGGGTCTATACAAGTAACTCGACATATTAACACAAGCTCATAAATTAATTTGTCATATTATCTTCCACGGTGTGCCATAAGTGCATCTGAATAGAGACATTTCACTAATTTTCATGGTATTGTTTTACCTATGCCGTGTTATTGTTACGGGTGATTTATGAACAGTTAAAGTAGCTTAACAAGTTAACACAAGCCATTAACTTAGTTTCACACACATTATCTTCCACAGTGTGCCGTAAGTGCATCTGAATAGAGCCATTAATCACCATTTGGCCACTTTGCAGGGTGTAGTTTTAGCTCTGCCCTGTTATTGTTATGGCTGATTGGTGAACAGTTGTAAGAATCTATGGTATCACATCGTTCACATTTTGATTTTAACTTTTTATGTTTTTAAGGAACCATCGGCTGATAGTGATTCAGTGTTGGGGTAGTTACTCAAAAAAAGTAATTAGTTACTAGTTACTAGTTACTTCTGTAAATTGTAATGAGATTACTTTACTAGTTACTGCATTTGAAAAGTAACTTCACTACTTATTACTTTACTTTCCCATTTCTTAATTTACCCTGTAGATACGGACAAAAATCATAGCCCTATCATCACTTAGCCTATCCGCATAGTGTTTATAAATGTAGCCTATACAAAATGGCATGTAAAACCATATGAAAGAACAATATCCATGTCTGCAGACTCTGCACAAAGAAATATGCCTCACTGTAAAATCCACAAACAACAGGATAAAGGACAAATGTCTGCGGTGGTAGACACATAATCAGGGCTGAACTGGGACAAAAAAAAAATCGGCCCTGGCATTTTGGCCATAATAATAATAGCACACTAATATGCATATATTATTGTAAAACAAATGCACTGAAAAATAAAGGAAACTTTCATAATTAGTACAAAACTAATTATGAAAGTTTCCTTTATTTTTCAGTGCATTTGTGCTGTGTCTATTTTTCACGCTAATTTTCTCTGCACATTCCTTGTGTTTCTTCTCCATCTCTCAGACTATTTTGACAGATACACACTGACGCACTTGCACGCTCGCTCAAAGCCCAAAGGGGGAGGTGTTTAAAGATGTGATTGGACCAGCCCAGTGTCAATCAAGAAAAGATCCAATGGGCCAAGGTGTTTCATGGGCCGGTCAGCTATCAGGAAAAAAAAAACTGACGAAGACTTTTTTAACTAATGCATTACACCGGCACGCACTTACTTAACCCACGCCGCCAATTAAGCAAAACGAATGTGCCGCCGATGTACGAGTTTTATGGTCCGTAAAAACAAACAAAAAAACAGAAAAAAAAAAATTGAGATGTCGACCCAAAAGGCACGTCAGCCCACTGGGAATCTCCCGGTAGTCCCGATGGCCAGTACTTGCTGCCTGAGCATATAAAGTGCATTTCACGCGAATATTTTTGTCCTTTCGAGCAATAAACTTAAAGTAATGTGAATATCGCCACTGGCCGAAACCCCCCTGTCTCCGTCTCCGTCTCCATTTCCCGCTCCCCTTCGCACCAGCAGCTACGTCACTCAAATCGATCTCTATGACAACGGTGCAAGCGCGCGCACGCGCACACACACACACACACACACACAGACAGACATGCACGCAGCACAAACAGATCAGAGCTTTACACGCAGGCAAACACGACTTGGGTAACGCAGGAAAGCGCGTTCCTATAGTCTAGTAAAGTAGTGTAGTTACCGATATTTTTAGTGTAATGCGTTACTTTATTTCGTTACCCAAAAAAGTAATATCGTTCCTGTAATCCGTTACTTTGTAACTCGTTACCCCCAACACTGTAGTGATTCCTGTTTCACCCTCAATTCCTGTTCACACACACACACACACACACACACACACACACACACACACACACACACACACACACACACACACAGGGTTCCCACGGGTCCTTGAAATCCTTGAAAGTTTGTGAATCTGAAAAAAAAAATTTCAAGGCCCTGGAAAGTTTTTGAAAATAAACACACATAGATACAGGTCCTTGAAAGTGCTTGAATGTATTTTGTGCAAGAAGTTTTCTGGAAAAAATTCCATATTCCCTCAGGTCCGCTAATGTGTTATTTCACCAACACTTCATGGCCTATGCACGCTAGCTTGCTTGATTTAGTTACGCGCATTTATGCGTTCCCGCGTGAGGTACTTTGTACGTTGCCATGACGTTCACGCGCATGAAACTACGATTCCTCAACGTTTGTTGTTGGACACAACAAATGTGTCCCCACATTAAGTCCTTGAATTTGAGGGTATTGGACCTGGAAATTCCTTGAATTTGAAGTTAACCAAGGTGTGGGAACCCTGCACACAATCTCAAACACACATATACACACACACATTCATACACACACACACACTCAGACACAGACGATCACACTCATACTCACACCTATAGACTCGCACACTCAAACACTCACACACTAATATTTGCACACGCACACACACGCATGCACTCACACACACATACTCACACACACACAATGCTAACATTTTAAACTTCTACATATATTTTGAGTAGATAACCGTTAGTATATCCTCAGTAAAGGGTTTCACCCCGTGTGTTTCCACACTGATTAAGGATAGTTCGAGAGATACAAGAGAAGTAAAAATGATATACACCTTATATGTGCAATAGATCATAGCTACCGTAGAGAAAGTAAGATCAGGCTTTGAATTAATACGAGTAAAATGAAATATTCGCTCAAGACGAACTTTACTAATGCGGCGTCATGGACCACAGAGGCACATCTCGTCCCTGGAAATGTGTGCAGATTTTCTAAATGATACAACTTCATCTGAATAAGAGGAATGTGGAGTCCTCATCTGACCATCCCTGCGAGAGCTGCATCTGTGCGCCGTCAAACACACACACACCTTCACGATTGGAATCTTTATCAAATAAATGAAATATTTCCAGTTTCTTTTTTTTTTAAACACACAGATTTCTTTAAACAACATTGTGACAAACGTTGTCGACATGTTTCATGTGGATGGACAAAAGTGCTGATTTCATCTTTTGTATATCTAATACGACTAAGCACCGTTTTTGAGCTAATTAGAGATTAGTTAATTTTATGGAGCCAACTGTGTCTGTGTGTGTGTGTGTGTGTGTGTGTGTGTGTGTGTGTGTGTGCGTGCGTGCGTGCGTGTGTGTGTGTGTGTGCGTGTGTTCAAAACAGCTTAGAAATTATATTACATGATTTGTTTGTTTGTTTATTTATTTATTTATTTATTTATTTCTGCACAGAGACCTATTGTGTATTTATAAACCGCTGAGATTTCTCAGGAGTAATTTCATTAGCGCATCAGTGTTTTCATCTTTACACATGATGACTGATCCCTGGTGAGAAAGGCTTTGCACCCGTAGACAGTTCAGATGCGAAACAAAAGCAAATTCAGGGGAGACACAATCATTTTAGGACATAATGCATAGAGGCAAATCTTGTCTGTCACTCTATATCCTGAAACATTAACGATTGTCAAGGAACTTCTTTCTCTGAAGATATGATGGTGATCAGAAAGACATGATAAGCACACATCAATGGGGACAGCCTGAGGCATCACAGTTTGTGTAAAGGTCTTCATTGTTGCATCTCTCTCTCTGTCTCTGTCTCTGTCTCTCTCTCTCTCTCTCTCTCTCTCTCTCTCTCTCTCTCTCTCTCTCTCTCTCTCTCTCTCAAGATGGAAGGCAATGCTAATGGTAAGTACGATTTAAAAGTACTATCTCTTTAGATAACAGGGCTTATGCAGGTTTCATGAAAGTGCATTTAAGACCCTTTTAAGACCAAGTAAAGGAAACCGACGGAATAAATTAAAGGGAACTCAATACATCACGTTCTCTGATGTACATGTCTATGGAGAAACACAATGAGAAACGCTATTAGCAACTCTTCGGTCTTGTAAAGTACGATTTACAACACTCTAAAAAAAATGCTGAGTTGTTTCAACCCATGTTTGGGTCAAATATGGACAAACCCAACCTAAATGTAATAAAACATTTTTAAACCAACGGTTGGATTTGTCCATATTTGACCCAACGTGGCTTTAAACAACTATTTTTACATTAGCCTACTTTTTGTGGAAGCTCTGCCACGGAATAAAACAATTTAAAATATTGTTGCGACTTTTTATCTCACATTTCTGAGTTTTTCCCCCTCAAATAGCGAGTTATAAAGTCGGAATTGCAAGTTATAGAGTAAGAATAGCAAGTTAATTGAGTGAGAATTGCGTGATATAAACAGTTTCTCGCAGGTTTGAGTTTATATCACGCAATTCTGACTCTATAACTGGCAAATTATGACTTTATAACTCGCGATTGTGACCTTTTTCTCTCTCCGTGTGAGTTATATAGCCTAGTCCAGTTCTGAGGGGGGAATACTAATTTTTTTGTCAGGATTGTGTTTATATCATGCAATTCAGAAAAAAAAATAAGAATTGTGAGATTAAGAAATTGTCAGATTTTTTAATTTTTTATTCTGTGGCGAAAACAAGCTTCCATAACTTTTTTATTCATTTTTGGAAAACAAAAAAACTTGCCAACACTGCAAAAATAAAAATGTCTAAAGATTCTTAAATCAAGATGCATTTACTGGAGATACAAAATGACATAAATATGAAGTATAAAATATTCTTTGTTGATTCTCAGAGGAGCTTCACAATGGGCCGTCAGTTGAAACACCTCGAGGAAACATCTAAAGTTCTGTTCTCACCAAAGCCAGTCTGATGCTCCTATGGAGTGATTGATGTTCTGGAGAGAATAAAACTTTAGATGTACCCTCGAGGTGTTTTATTGACGAGCCATTGTGAAGCTCCTCTGAGAATCAACAGTAAAGAATCTTTTCCATGATTGATTGTCCCTGAGCCGAGAGTCGTAGTTTACCATCATAAAGCTCAGACATCAGATGATGATTTGATCTGCCGGTCTGATGTGAGCTCTGTCTCCTCAGTCTGTATCTCAGCTGTGAAACCTCAGAAACAGTCTGTGAATATGAGAAGGAAGGAATAATGTCTGAAAACTGGACGCGAGTCTCTCTTCTCTCCGCCATCTCTGGTGTTTGTCTGTTTCGGACTCAATGCATGAACGCTTTCACTAACTGGATCCTTGGACTAAAAACTTTCAGAGTTTAGCGGCTTTAAATGATCAGATTGCAAACAGATACAAAGAAAGTAATTAGTAACGCGTTACTTTTTAGAGAGAGTATTTACACGTTTCAAGAGTTACAAGTGTATCAAGATGTTACAGCTAATAATTAATTACTTTTTAGAGTAACTTACCCAACACTGAATATAAAGCGTTTACCAAATGTTTTAATCTTTAACAGGCCTTAAACGTATTTAACAGTGTCAATCTGTACATTTTCTGGCATTTATTTACAACTGAATTAGTCATATTTGTATTTTTAGTGAAGAGATGCTAGCAGTAAATAGGACTATCTTCTGTAATAAGCCACTCATAGTGATTATGCTCAATCTAACTGTTGCCATGTTTTTCTAGATTTGCAGCCTGGTTTTATGAACCCGACTCAAGAAGACCTGGAAGACCGGAAGACCGTGAGGACAAGCGACAGTCACACTGATGAACCGATGAGGAAGAGGAGAAGCGGGAGTAACACTGATGAACCGATGAGGAAGTGGAGAAGCGGGAGTCACACCGATGCTTCACCTGTGAAGACTCCTGAGAAAGACACAACTGACGGTAAGATTATTAAATACCTCGTCAAGCCTTTTATCACAATTTCAAATTTGAAGTCATCCTAGGGACCCTATTTTAACGATCTGAAACGCAAGTATCTAGCGCGAAACGCAAGTAACTTTGTGGCCGGATCTCGGGCGCTGTTGCTATTATACCGGCGGGATAAATGACTCTTGCGCCCGACGCAAATCTAAAATGGGTTGGTCTGAAGTAGCTTCATTATTCATAGGTGTGGTTTGGGCGTAACGTGAAATAAACCAATCAGAGCGTCATCTCACATTCCCTTTAAGAGCAGGCGCGCTTGTTCCATGGCGGATTGCTATTATAACGGCGGATTTGCCAGGCGCACACCTGGAGCGGTTCACAGCCGAGGAGACCGACGTTCTCGTCAGGGCCGTAAAACACAGAGAAGTGACATTGGGGATGGAGAAACACACCCAAATTAGCTTCGGTTAAACAGGCGTATGATAATTTGGGTAAATGTGTAAGCTAGATTTATGCCTAATTTTTCATTTATGCCAATGATTTCCCTCGTGTCGTGTGTTAATATTTTTCCTTGTAATAATGTATGGTTTTCTAAAAATGAGAACTGCTGCGTCTGTGTAGATGAGAGAAGCAAAGTGTATGTGCGTTGTGCACACGCTACATTGATTATGGCCAAGCATGCGCCCTTAAAATAGCATCTGAATAACATGCGTAACGCGCCACTGACTTTAAACTAGGTTTTTCCTGGTCTGTGGCAGAATTGTTTTCTAGACCTGCAAAATAGCACCAGGGAACGTTTGCGCCGGAACACGCCTCCTCTTTTCGCTGAACCTCCTCCGGGAGCGCAAGTTCATTCCCTAATTTACCGACGTGCGTCTGTGGAGGGAAAAGTCTGCTGTGCGCGGGTGCAAAATAGGAATGATACATGCGTCGGTGTACAAAGTCAATTGCGCTGGGTGCAAGATAGGGCCCTAGGTGTATATGACATTCTTCTTTCAGACGAATACAATCAGAGTTATATTAAAAAATGTCCTGACTCTTCCAACTTTATAATGGCAGTGAATGGATGCATGTCTTTGGAAGTCCATCAAAGTGTATCTATCCATCATAAAAGTGCTCCACGCTGCTCTGGGGGGTTAATAAAGGCCTTCTGAAGTGAAGTGTAATTACGTTGGACGCACAACGTGATGTTGAACGCAGTTGCCCAGCCCTGTGTGTTTGAACTGTGAGAGGCATCAATTGCCGTCATTACGTTGAGCGTTAAGTTCAAGTGTTTCTCTTATGGCTAAATCGATGCATACGGCATTACATGAGTTAAAAATATGGATATTTTTCTTACACCAACGCATCGCTTCACTTCAGAAGGCCTTGAATACACCTAGGATAACTTGAGTAAATCATGAGCTAATTTTCATTTTTGGGTGAACTATCCCTTTAACGTGAAAAACGCTTAACGGCTCAATGTAGGCTAGTCATATTAAAAGATCAAATTCTGTACACACCTTATTAATA
>NC_138742.1:4421967-4441967 GCF_965113295.1 Leuciscus leuciscus
TCTTTATTTAGAAGGATTAACTGGCGAATGTGAAATTACATATTGCATAAAATTAATGAACTATTATTATTGTTATTATTATTATTATTATTATTATTTCTCCTCCTCGTGAACACACACACTGGCTCTATTTCCCTAAACAGAAACATTAAACGATCTGAAGAGCTTCGACATCTGATATCCAGATATTGCATGTAAAAGTGTATTTGCAGTGTTCAGAGAACTCTATACCTGAGGGAATCAAAGACTGGTAGATTTAGTAAAAAGTAAACTTGCTTTAAAAATGAAAAGGCATCATATGCTTGGATTTGTGTTTTTTTTTTGCAGTGGATCTCGATGGCCAGCAGGAGGCGCCGCACCATCTCCTATGATTTGGTCAGATTTGGTCGATGTTTTTGCTTCAATTCTCATTTAAAAGGCTTTGTATATGATTTGTACAGACTAACAAAAGACCCACACCAAACCCAGACGGCGCACGTACGTTTTCATCCGGACAATGACGTTCACGATGAATTAATACACAAATGTGATGTTTAAAGCAACATACGTGCGCCATCTGGGAAGCAAACGTACACAGAATCACGCACACATACGCATTCTTACCATTAATTACTGTTATTCTTAATATCTACTGATATTCACTGAATTGTAAACAGAAAATACTCAAAGACAAAGTCATAATATCTACTGTAGTCTTATTCTAGAACTATAAAATGAATGTCAATACTGTCATCTCTACTTTTTTAGCTAAATATAAGAGCTGTTATGCAGAATCAGATAATATATATATACTACAACCAGAGTAGAAACTAAAGCCTGCACGTACAGTGCTATACATTTATATATATATATTCATATATATATATATATATTCCCATTTACATAAGAGCTATATAATCTTCTTTACTGTAGTAATCCAATAACAAAAAGTACCGTAATTACATAAATCATACAAGAAGTGCTATCAAATATTAAAAACTAAAAAAAGCCAACAAAAATAAAGATGGGGACATATAGGCCTACCCTTAAAGGGACAGTTCAGCCAAAAATAAAGATTAGCCCATGATTTACTCACTCTCGAGTCATCCTAGGTGTATATGACTTTCTTCTTTCAGACGAATACAATCAGAATTATATTGGTTATGAAAATATGGATATTTTTGTTACGTGAACACATCGCTTCAGAAGGCCTTTATTAACCCCCCAGAGCAGTGTGGAGCACTTTCATGATGGACAGATGCACTTTTATGATGGACAGATGCACTTTTATGATGGATAAATGCACTTTTATGATGGATAGAATGCACTTTTATCATATTTTATATATCATATTTATGCCATTCACTGCCATTCTAAAGCTTGGAAGAGCCAGGACATTTTTTAATATAACTCTGATTGTAATCATGGGCTAAAAATCATGGGCTATTTTTCATTTTTGGGTGAACTATCCCTTTAATTCATAAGAAGGAAAGGTCCATTAGGGGGCGCCGTTCACAGCGCAGTCTCTTTAAGGTCATTCAGGTTTGGCAAACGCGAGCGAAAGTGTCGAGCAAAGCCCGGTTTGGAGGTGAGCTGCTCGGGATACGGGTTTCCCTCGGGACGGCCCAGAGCGCTGGAGTGCCAGCCGGACTCCAGGGGCCCCGGGGCCGAAGCGTACGAGGCCTGCCGACTCTTGGCCTGCATGAAGCTCCCGGGTTTAGAGGAGGACTGAGGAGGAGGAGGGTAGTGGAGATCTGCTGAGGTCTGGTTGGAGGAGGAGGAGGAGGAGGTGGTGAGATGAAGAAGCTTCCGCAACGACCTCAGAGGCTGAGACAAAACACACTTATTACAGATTACATGGCATTTATTCAGTTTTTTAAAAGATATCTTATATGTCATTTATTTATATGTCATTTATACATTTAATCTGATACATATATTTATTAAGTACACATATCTGATTCTACATACTGTAGTTGCTCTTATATTTGGCTTTATATATAATATGTAATTTATTAACATAAAGGACTGAATCTTTATATATATATATATTTTTATTTATTTATTTAATTAGTAATTTAATTTGTGTAATTTAATTTAATAATTTATATAATTTATAATTTATAAATCATTTACAATTATTCCTATATTTATATAATTTACATAATTTATTTATACGTAATTTACTGCAAAATCTATAAAAATCAAAAACTGAACGTTTTTAGATTTAATTTTTAATTTCTACAAAATTTTAAACTGAATGTTTTTATATAATTTATATATAACTTATTTGTATGTAATTTAATGCAAAAAATCTAAAACAGAATTTAATTAAATTTATTTAAATGTAATTTAATTTACCACATTTATATTTAAAAAAATGCAATTTAATGCACAATTTATAAAAATCTAAAACTTTGTTTTTATATAATTTATATATAATTTGTTTAGATTTAATTTATTGCATAATCAAAAACTGAATATTTTTATAATATACATATATTTTAATTATATAATTTATATATAATTTATACATAATTTGATGCATATAATCTGATACATATTTCTATTAATTACACATAATATGATACATATTATCTGATTCTGCATAGTTGCTCTTATATTTGGCTATATATATATATATATATATATATATACACATAACTTATCTGTAATTTAATGCATTATTTATTCAAATGAAAGACTGAATCTTTATATGTACCAAATATATTTATATTTAATTTAATGCATAATTTATAAATATCAAAAACTGAATGTTTTTTAAAAATAATTTATATATAATTTGTCTAGATTTCATTTAATGCATAATATATAAAAATCTAAAAAATTAATCTTGTTATATACTTTATAATTATTCCTATATTTATATAATTTACATACAATTTATTTAAATGTAATTTGATGCAGTTTATAAAAATCAAAAACTTGATCTGTTTTTATATAATTTATATATAATCTGTTTAGATTTAATTTATTGCATAATTTATAAAAATCAAAAACTTAATCTTTTTTTATAATTTACTTATATTTTAATTATATAATTTATATATAATTTATTTATATGTAATTTAATGCTTTGTTTATATATAGTTTATTTAAACATGTATATAATTCATATATAACTTATTTATATGTAATTCAATGCATAATTTATAAAGTCACAAACTGAGTCTTTTGATTATATAACACACTGAGCTGTAACCACACAAGTGTACTATTAATAAACATTAATACTGTGTAGGTTTTGCAGAACTAGTGGGTGAGAGTCATTTAACAATTCCAGGTGTTATTCCAAACATTAAATGTAATTTAATATTGATAAAAATGTAGGCCTACTATAATAAATGTATATAATTAATTATTTAGTTTTAAATGGCATCATTATGTGATGTAACTGTAAATTATAATATTTATTTATTGGAATAGCCCATGCGTTGTTTATAATGAAGTTTATGGGTAATCTTCTCAGAAAAACATTAATTAAAATTATGTATAATTATATATATTCTGTAATAATATGTACTTTCTATATACAGTATAGGCCATCAAAAGTTTGGTGTCAGTAAGATACTATTTTTATTTAAATAAATGAATACGTTTATTCAGCAAAGATGCATTTTAATTGATCAAAAGTGACATTTAAGACATTTATAATGTTACAAAAGATTCAATTTCAAATAAATGCTGTTCTTTTGAACTTTCTATTCATCAAAGAATCATGAAAACAAATGTTTCCACAAAAACATTTTCAACATTAATAATAATCATAAATGTTTCTCGAGCATCAAATCATCATATTAGAATGATTTCTGAAGGATCATGTGACACTGAAGTCTGGCTTTTTTCACAATATTACTGTTTTTACTGTATTTATTTGATCAAATAACTTTCCTTCCCCATTTAATTTCAGTAAATGCAGATATACATGCATTTCTTTTCTATAAAGAGCTGTTTTTAAAAGGTGCTGCATGAATAAACTGCGCTTCACACTGTACTGTTCACCCACAGACAGAATTTCATTTAATAGAAGTTTGTTCATATTTTTGACTGATCATGGCTGCAGTAATTCAATCAAATGATGATCAAATACAGGAGAATCTCACTAATATGACTCATAAGCCCTATTCGTACGGGATTAACTCTATAAGGGGAGATGGAGTGTAGTTTTACCACAGGACGTCTGTAATATTAATGGCCAATTCTCACGGGATGAAATATCTCAGTAAACTAGCAGAAGTGTGAGAGTAACTCGACTTACACACCGCCGTCACTCCTGTCATCATGTGTGTGTTACGCTGCTTCCTGATATCACGTGCGCAAACACATATAACCTATATTTTTATATATAAAACAGTTATGTCCGGTCGAGCGATGTATTAATGAACTTCAGATTGGATTGTGTTGGTAATAGGCTCTTATCTAACGCTAAAAGATGTTTCGTGTCTCTAACAAGTGCTGTCGATCTTCTTCTGATCTGATGGTGTGTGTGAAACACTTGAGTTTTGCCACAGACTCGTTCCAGCGTCTCGAACACAACTGATGCGTTATCAAGCGTCTCCATACTCGAAAAACCGCGGAAAACTACTTTTAAACAGGAAATATTTACGTACATATTTACAGCGGGTGTATTCGCACGGGGTCAGTATCACCTGAGAATAGCGCTGAACAATATATCTAAATTATTAAATATCGCAAATGTATATATCGTGATATGCATATCGTAACGGCTTGCAATAACGGGTCATGAACTAAAGACAAAGAGAAAAATCACTCGCTGCTCTCGGCTGAATAACTTTTGTAGCTTTAATAAGAATCAGGATATATTTAATTCATACAGTGAAAACTAAGCAGTGTTTTATTTTTACATTTGATTATTGAGTTTGTGTTGTTTAATAACCCTAATGTAGGATAACCTGAACCCCGAGGTTTACACTGATGTTAAATAACACTTCTTATATACAGTAAAACACTGATGTTCACTGTCAGAAGCTGTAGGGATGTTTTCTTGTCACAAAAAGAATGTGAAACACGCATGTAGGTTATATCATTTTAAATATATTTAAAAGATAATTAAGTTTATTTCACACACTTTAAGCATTATCGCATCGCATATCGAATATCACTTTATTTAATGAGTTATCGCCTGAGGTCATTTTTCCGGACCTTTTTACTGAAGGTAAAAGTCTGCGTAATCTTTACTGACAATGACTACGTTTACAAGCTATCAATATTCGGGTTATGGTCGGGTTAAGGTCACTATTTGGGTTTCTGAAACATTCGGAATAACCCGTTTACATGCGTGAGTAGAGAGAGTTACTCCTGTATAAATGGAATTTGTAATCAATTGGCAATATCCCGATGTAAACGGCGACGCACGGTTAGCGTCTGGACGTACGGACAACCTTAAGACGCAATATGCGTCATTTCCGATTCTTCTTCCTGTATCCAAAGGCAACAACAACAGCAGCAGCATGCGGATAATGAATAGTTCGGGGCAGATAGCGATCGCCTTTGTTTGCGCTTTCCTCCTCGCTCCAACAGTGTGGTGCTGTGCTGCGTCTCGCCATGTTTACCTCTACTTCTTGTTTACTTCCGGTATACTGCACGCGGGTTTTTGTATGCGCCGTCTATACTCAAAAGACCAAGATTCCTTGCGTATAGAACATGCGCAGAACACAAATCAATGTTCCTTTTGATGGGGATATGCCGATACGCGTTTACATGACAAAATATTCGGGTTAGAAAAGGGGTACCCCAGGGGTAATATCCGGGTTTTTAAAAACCGGGATATGAGCATATCCGGGTTTTTGCCGGTGTTTACATGGCCGTGCGCGACCGGGTTATTGCTAATATTCCGGTTTTGAACGGGTTATTGGCTGCATGTAAACGTAGTCATTGTCCGTCACGATCACTGAGATGCACATTCAGACAGGACTAAAGTCACAGAGAAGCTCTGGTGATTATTACTCTACCCCTCCTCTCCATGTTACACTAGTCCCGTCCGAATAGGGCTTTAGTCACTCACTATTGATATCCATGAATGTAAAGAGCTCATTGTTTCTGCATAAAATTACTACATTGTTTAAATTAATAAATGTTTCGCTAACTGTGATTTTTGTATAAGTACATTTCTGAAAACACTCTAAATTGTAACGTGGACTTGTAATGCATTTTCTGTAAAGCTGCTTTGACCGCTATACAAATAAACGTGAATTGAACTGAATGTAAAGGTGCAAGGTCATCTGTACCTGAGAGTGTGTGTCAGGTGTTCTCTCTATAGGCCAGTCAGCGTCCCGCTCTCGCTCCTGATCCTGCTCTCTCTCTCTCTCCCGGCTGCGCTCCCGGTCCCGGCTGCGAGTGCGATGTCTGCTGCCCTGGTGTCCGTACGAGCGCGACGACGACTTTATCAGCACCGGATCCGGGCCCTCGCTCGGCACCTGACCAATCACACGCGTTACAGAGCTGTCAATCATACACACATTTAAATATTACAACTAACAGCCAAAATAACACAGAGCGACAGCCCAGGAGAGAAGCAGAATAATTTTTTCTAACATGGGTGGATTTGACAAATATCCCGATTCTTCTTCTTAAAGGTGCAGTGTGTGGTTTTTAGCGGCATCTAGTGGTGAGGTTGCGAAGTGCACCCAACAGAAGTTACGGTGGCAGACAGGAAGTGATGTCGTCGCCTGAGACAGCAGAAAGTAGCCAGTTCAGAAATGAGGTTTCTTTACAAAAATTAAATTGACTTAATTATTCAGTAAAACGATATGTTATAGCGAATATTATTGTTACTTGTTCATCATTGTGTCAGTGTTTTATTCGCTGACTTTAGCTAGCTTCTTTACACGAAGAACAACATAGTGACGAAACGTGTTTGTCCGTTCAGGGCCACCGTAGACACATGTCGATGTAAGCGGACCCGCGGTGTGTGTAGAGATAAAACACTCATTCTAAGCTAATAACGGTTCATTATGTAAGGTCTTTACACACCACTGAAAACATAGTTATGTATATGATATTGCATTTCTGTCAACAGATCCTCCTAAATATTACACAATGCACCTTTAATATAACTTTTTATTATGATGATGATGATGATAATTATTATTATGAACCAGATTAGACACAGTAAAAACACTGATGGCGTTTCACACAACATCATCATATTCACCATCACCAGATCCAAGAAATCTGATTCCTGATTCCAGATGACTCTAGATAAAATCATTCCACCACTTTATTCAAAATGTTTTCAATTCAGTTCAAGGTTATTTATATAGTGCTTTTCACAATACTTTTCAAAACAGCTTTGCAGAAATGTACAGCTTTACGTTTTTATTATTGTATTCTTAATATCTCACCAAAAAGTCTTATTTCTATAATTCAGATTTAACATGATTTTTTTTTATTAAAAGCAGCATAAGCTAAAATCAGTACACAAGAGGGCTTTTCACACTTGAACTAGTTTACCCTGGGTCATGCTAACCCTGCTTCTGAATTACAAGTGTGAAACGGTCCTTTATCTGGGGTTAAAAGCGGTGCTAACCCTGCTTCTGAATTACAAGTGTGAAACGGTCCTTTACCCGGGGTTAAAAGCGGTGCTAACCCTGCTTCTGAATTACAAGTGTGAAACGGTCCTTTACCCGGGGTTAAAAGTGGTGCTAACCCTGCTTCTGAATTACAAGTGTGAAACGGTCCTTTACCCGGGGTTAAAAGTGGTGCTAACCCTGCTTCTGAATTACAAGTGTGAAACGGTCCTTTATCTGGGGTTAAAAGCGGTGCTAACCCTGCTTCTGAATTACAAGTGTGAAACGGTCCTTTACCCGGGGTTAAAAGCGGTGCTAACCCTGCTTCTGAATTACAAGTGTGAAACGGTCCTTTACCCGGGGTTAAAAGTGGTGCTAACCCTGCTTCTGAATTACAAGTGTGAAACGGTCCTTTACCCGGGGTTAAAAGTGGTGCTAACCCTGCTTCTGAATTACAAGTGTGAAACCGTCCTTTACCCGGGGTTAAAAGTGGTGCTAACCCTGCTTCTACATTACAAGTGTGAAACGGTCCTTTACCTGGGGTTAAAAGTGGTGCTAACCCTGCTTCTGAATTACAAGTGTGAAACCGTCCTTTACCCGGGGTTAAAAGTGGTGCTAACCCTGCTTCTACATTACAAGTGTGAAACGGTCCTTTACCTGGGGTTAAAAGTGGTGCTAACCCTGCTTCTACATTACAAGTGTGAAACGGTCCTTTACCCGGGGTTAAAAGCGGTGCTAACCCTGCTTCTGAATTACAAGTGTGAAACGGTCCTTTACCCGGGGTTAAAAGTGGTGCTAACCCTGCTTCAGAATTACAAGTGTGAAACGGTCCTTTACCTGGGGTTAAAAGTGGTGCTAACCCTGCTTCTACATTACAAGTGTGAAATGGTCCTTTACCCGGGGTTAAAAGCGGTGCTAACCCTGCTTCTGAATTACAAGTGTGAAACGGTCCTTTACCCGGGGTTAAAAGTGGTGCTAACCCTGCTTCTGAATTACAAGTGTGAAACGGTCCTTTACCCGGGGGTTAAAAGCGGTGCTAACCCTGCTTCTACATTACAAGTGTGAAACGGTTCTTTACCCGGGGTTAAAAGCGTTGCTAACCCTGCTTCTGAATTACAAGTGTGAAACGGTCCTTTACCCGGGGTTAAAAGCGGTGCTAACCCTGCTTCTGAATTACAAGTGTGAAACGGTCCTTTACCCGGGGTTAAAAGCGGTGCTAACCCTGCTTCTACATTACAAGTGTGAAACGGTTCTTTACCCGGGGTTAAAAGCGTTGCTAACTCTGCTTCTGAATTACAAGTGTGAAACGGTCCTTTACCCGGGGTTAAAAGCGGTGCTAACCCTGCTTCTACATCACAAGTGTGAAACGGTTCTTTACCCGGGGTTAAAAGTGGTGCTAACCCTGCTTCTACATTACAAGTGTGAAACGGTCCTTTACCCGGGGTTAAAAGCGGTGCTAACCCTGCTTCTACATTACAAGTGTGAAACGGTCCTTTACCCGGGGTTAAAAGTGGTGCTAACCCTGCTTCAGAATTACAAGTGTGTAAAGCCCTAAATACAACTTGCATATCACTTACACTTTACAATAAAGTGTTATTTTTTGAATTTCGGAAATGAGAATTTGGGGAGAATTTTTTTAAAATATCATAAATGATATCAAAAAATCATATTTATTTTTTATTTGTTTGTTTTCTTCTGATTTCGGGGGAACATGATTTCATCAGTTTCACCCTCATGGATTTACTTCAGTCTGCTTCTGTGGATTTGCTAAATCAAATAGAAAATTCTTTCACATGCAAATCACAGAATGCAAATATGAAGTCATGCGTCCATCATTTGTGGAGTCAGTCTCAGATGACTGATGACATTACAGATCTGACAACCAATGAGGAGACAAATACCCAGCCCACTTCAACATAACCGATTAGTGTTGTTAATTCATGCAGCGAGATTAGCGGTTTAGTTGGCGGCGTGTTAGAGGCGTACGTATGGAGACTGGTGTATACCATGGGTGTGGCCACTAGGGGACGCACTCTCTCAGAGGAGCTCCTCGTGAAGCTCCTCTGAGAGTGAAAAAGAGGAAAGAGGGCTTTTCTCATGACTGGAACTTGCTCTTCAGTGTCATTCTGCAATACAAGAGACACAAAACTCACACTGAGACTCAATTCTGGAGATCTGCCACCCGACTCCACTACTCATGATGTCTTTATATCTGATTACGGTTTACAGTTAATTATTACAAATAAAATAAATAAATTGTTTTAATTTTAAAAGGGTGTAAATTTTAAAATATGAATCATATTCATTATTCATCATCAATTTTTATCACGATGAACCCAATTAAATAGTGCGAGTTAGTTTTTATTTTAATATTTTCCATTTACATTTAAGTAAAAAAAAAAATTAAAAAAAAATTATGTTTCTTTTTTTGAAGTATTTCTATATTATTTATTCTATTTCCGTTTAAGTTATTTAGTAATTCAAGTAAAAAATAGAAATGTTGCCTTGGCAACTAGCTGAAATAAAAGTATATTTTTTATATTATGTTTCATTTTATTTCAGTTAATGTTTATTTTATTGAAAGACAATGTTTTTTTTTTTTGTTAACAATAATAACCCACACAAAAGTGAGATTTTAACTCTCTAGAAACAATTTAATATTGATTAGAGTTTATAATTAATCATAAAAATGATTCTAAAAATGCTGTGTTAAAAAGTTTCATATAATGACAAATCCAATCTTTTTGACCATTCCTCACACAAAGCTATCATATCAAACCTCAAAAGATTTAAAATAGAATAGAATAGAATAGAATAGAATAGAATAGAATAGAATAGAATAGAATAGAATAGAATAGAATAGAATAGAATAGAATAGGACTTTTATGGTGGTTCTATGCTGGTTTTTGGAGATTTACAGATCTCGTCATAGAAAAGTGTGGCGTGAATACTATAAATAAAGTATTAAAAATAAAAATAGAGTATATAAAATTTATAAAAATTTATAAAAATAAAAAATACAAATAGAATTGATGAGCTGTTGGTTTAAAATGTCAGAGTAGCGGCTGAGTCGGGGGACAGACTCTCGTTTACGGACTGGGTTTAGACTCTACTATTCACTCACACACATTCACCTGTGATACATTAAACACACACACACACACACACACACACACTCACGGTTTGTGGCTTCTTCTTCTTCTTCTTCATGGATCTGAAGAAGCCTTGTTTCTCTTTCTCTTTGGTGGGTTCAGGAGGGCTCACGTCCAGCGTCTCAGACCCCGTCCTCATCAAACAACACACTTACAATGTCAATAAAACTGATGCTCACAATCTGACATTATATTATATGATTATTTCTATTAATATTTTGAATTAGCTTCTGTTTTATATTTTCAGTTTTTGTTTGATTTTCAGTTAAAGTGTTTATAATTTTTTTGTGTATCTGTCATTTTAATTAGTTTTTATTTGTTATATTTATCGTTTGAATAAATTTTTCAGGGTTAGTTTTAGTTATTTTATTAAGTTATATTTTTTATATTCAGTTATTATCTTAAGTAAGTTGTGGCTGCAGTTCACTTAACGGCCACCGGTGTCGCTAATAACAAGAGTTTCTGAATTCTACATATAGCCACTTTAAACTAAAAGAAAATGAGAAATGTTGCCTTGGCAATATTAATAAAATATACGTTTTTTTTTATTCTTCAATATTTTATTTTATTTCAGTTAACGTTTTATTTCAAGTAAAAAAAAAAAATGTTTTAAAATGTTTTTAGTTAAAGGTATAGCGGAGGATGTTTTACTTCCTGGTGGGTAACCTATACTATTGGTCCTCCTAATTGTCAATCATTCTGGTGAATCAATCAAACTTTTCAAAAAGTGGAGAGGGCGGGTCTTATCTAAAATTTGGAAAGATCCTCCGCTATACCTTTAATAATAACCCTGCAAACTGCTCAACCTACAGATTTTAACTTAATAGAAACAACTCACTTCCTGTTTGAGTGTCTAAGGTTCTCAAGAGTCAGAAAAATACCTTTATTGCATAATTTCAATTAAATTAAAAACATCCCCCAAAATCTATTTATTCCTTGATTTAACTGGAAACTTATTATTTATTGTTATCACAGAAAATGTTTTGATTTAAATAGAATTTTGGTGGAGCAAAATAATAATAGTACATATATTTTTTAAATGCAACATATTTACAGAAGATGAAAACCAGAGAGTGTGAGTGCTTCATCCTCACCAGGGGTCATAGGTCGGTTGGTGTATGTTGTGGCTGTTGTCTATCGTGACCCCTGAACTCTCGTGGAACGAGTTATCGGGTCTGGGTGACGGCACTGGTGAAAACACAAAAAGATGAACATAGAGAGTGTGGAGAAACAGAGGGATCTGGAGACCAGTGACCTTTAAAAATAAAGTGTTACAAAACGCGATATCGCACTGTTCAAATGCATAGAGTAACTCTTGCATTACTTCACACTCTCTCTTCCAACAACAACAGTTTTGTTTCTTTTTATTCAAAGTGCTATTTCTTTTGCTGTTGTTTTTGATTGTCCTCCCAACATAGTTAATGACTATAATGCAGTAAATACTGCCGTTTTCTTGATTATAATGGAGCGATCCTTAGACACTGTCGAGCGCTGTGAGACTACAGTACGGGGAACAGTTGTTAATAGATCAATTAGAAAACATACTCAAAATAAAACATGTGACTTGCAGCGCATCACCATAAACGTTAAATGTTCAAATTAGAGCTGGCCCATGACTAATCACATCCAAAATAAAGGTTTGTGTTTACATAATATATGTGTGTGTACTGTTGTTACGACCTGTGTTTAGCTTGTTTTCTATTGCTCTGTTCCTCTTCTCTTTCTTGTTTTCTCTAATTTCAAACAGGTTATCCAATCATGGGTTGTAAGCAGCCATTGGTTGCCCAGTTGGGGCGGGGTCTTTATAAGGACGCTGCTGGCACTCATCGAGGAGCTCATTCTTGGTTCGGTCGCACGTGGGTTGAGAGCTCCGGAATCCCTCCTCCGGCCGATGATCAAATTGTGTATTAGAGACTTTAATTAGTTTAAGTGAACGTGCATCTTGTGAAAACCTCTGAACCGTTCTCCTATGTCCAAACCATCTTAACAGTGTGGAGCGTAGGGGTGTCCTGCCTTGTTTATTTTGTAATTGTTTGATCTCTGTTTTTGGGCAGGGAGTTAGGTAAGATAAATGTATTTTCTTTTTATATTTGATTAGGTTATTAATTTCCCCTCTTTTCTTTCTACATTCGTTTTGTTTGTTATTTTGGCCTTTTGGACACCCTGAAGAGTTGCTCTTTATTTCACTTGTTATTCTTTAATAAATGTATTACTTTTTGCTTCAATTTTGTGCATGAATTTTTGATTATCGACCGGAGTGATGCATGCTGGGATTCCATTTCCACAACCCAGTTATTATTTATTACGCCTCTTTAGTGATTTATATTCCCCTAGAGTCGGGGCGTAATAACTGTGTATAGTTATTTTGTATATATAAATACACACACATGCATTTATATATTTAAGAAAAATTTGTTATTTATATATATACATGCATGTGTGTGTCTTTCAATATAACTATACACTGTACAGTGTAGCCGTTTGTCTATAATTGTCTATAAGTGTTGTATTGGAGTTTATTTATTATAAGTTATGTATTTGTTTATTATTATTATTATTATTATTATTATTATTTAGTATGTGCGTATTTGTATTTATGTACTCATTTAGTTAATCATCATGCACCTGTCGGGTTAGGGATGTATACGTCACCGCGTATGGGCGGAGGAGGAAGGACATGAAAGATCAAATGTCTGGATTTGGGGATGGTGGTTACTCAGTTTTCTGACCACTTCGTTAACGTTGTTTGGATTTTTCGTTTGTTGAAATCATGAACTTCATTTAGAAATGTTAGGAAAATAAAGCTTTAGAAACGAAGACTGCGTTTGGAGTGGAGTGCAAAATAGCTAATCATTGTTCCCTGAATCCACGGCCAACATGGCCATCAACACAAACCTTTATTTTGCATGCGATTACTCGTTGCCTAGCACTAATTAAAATGAAAGGAGGATTTGACTGACCCCTGTAGAAGCTCCCGACCCGTCTCGGCACAGATTCGCCGTACATCATGCGGTTCTCTTTGGCGGATCCGCTGTCATCCGCGAGCTGCTCGTGATACACTCCTCCCTGCAGCATCAACATTCGTCACACACGTGTTTCAAGCAGAACAAGTGCTCAGTGCAACACTAAGGACATTATGTGGCATGAACACTGACGGTTCCCCCTCTGCATAAACTCCAAACAAAAGGAAACACAACCGAAATGCCACCTTCAAGAATGAGAGAGCAAAGCAAATAGGAGGATGGGCAGCAGAAGGAGGAGTATGGAGAGAGAGAGGGAAGGAGAAGGAGAAGGAGAAAGAGATAGGAAGCAGGATGGTGCGGACCTCGCTTTTTTGCCGTGGTGTGTGAAAGCTGGTGGTGTTGTCCCGTGTGGACTCCCGGATTAAAGGTCGCGTGTGACTGACCTCTGCGGCCGCCGGGTCGCTCTGTTTATGGAGAGATGAGAGCAGGAGAAGCATAAAGCGCTCAGCACACACTCATATGATCACTGACTCCTACACACACACACACACACACACAATCTGTTCCAAACACTAGTGAGCTGCCTACCTAGACCACATTCTTAGACGTCATACTGTACACACACTAGATAGATAGATAGATAGATAGATAGATAGATAGATAGATAGATAGATAGATAGATAGATAGATAGATAGATAGATAGATAGATAGATAGATAGATAGATAGATAGATAGATAGATAGATAGATAGATAGATAGATAGACAGACAGACAGACAGACAGACAGACAGACAGACAGACAGACAGACAGACAGACAGACAGACAGACAGACAGACAGACAGACAGACAGACAGACAGATAGATAGATAGATAGATAGATACTGTAGGATAGATACTATAGATAGATAGATAGATAGATAGATAGATACTGTAGGATAGATAGATAGATAGATAGATAGATAGATAGATAGATAGATAGATAGATAGATAGATAGGAAGCTCTAGAAGCTTTGGAACAGATGTGTAATATTTACAGGACACGCGTCTGAAGGGTGTCACACACCGGGTGAGAAGCGCAGCGCCACGTCTTTAAAATTCGAACACATTGTTTTCTGAGTGAGTGTACACACACCGACAGCGCCATTCGAGCACCATTTACATAGTTTTATATTAAATTTACATAATATTTTTCTCATATCGTCGTTAATGTATATACTGACTTCACCCTGTGCTGCAAGATGCATCTAGTTTTACATTCATTAACAGAAATCAGCTTCGTGGATGAAAACTGCTGATGTTGTCGGATTTTCAGGAGAGATTCTCAATTAATTCAGTTAACGGACGCTCTGAGGTAACGTGTTCAGACTGCAGACTCAGCAACGATTGTATTTAATTGTACAGGACAGTCATAACATAACAATAACATCTTAATTTCATAATGTCCTTAAACATAACAATATTGCTGGCCATAAACTGAGAAAGTGCGACCCCCGGTGTGCGACCCCCTTAAGACTTCATCCAGACCAGGAATGGGCATCATCCTGATCCAGACCCAGCACTGAACACACACTCCACATCTCACAAATGCTGACAGGCCTCAGAAAGCAGGCATAACACTTAAAAGGGATAGTTCACCCAAAAATGAAAATTAGCCCATGATTTACTCACCCTCAAGTCATCCTAGGTGTATATGACATTCTTCTTTCAGACGAATACAATCAGAGTTATATAAAAAAATGTCCTGACTCTTCCAAGCTTTATAATGGCAGTGATTGGCTGTTTCTGTTTTGAAGTCCATAAGTCT
Organism: Leuciscus leuciscus; assembly: GCF_965113295.1. Classification (NCBI taxonomy): domain Eukaryota; kingdom Metazoa; phylum Chordata; class Actinopteri; order Cypriniformes; family Leuciscidae; genus Leuciscus; species Leuciscus leuciscus. The sequence goes on from NC_138742.1 coordinate 4,437,418, forward strand.
ATCCATCATAAAAGCTAGAATTTTACTTTGTAACGTGTTAAATATGGATATTTTTCTTACACAAACGCATCGCTTCAGAAGGATAGATGCACTTTTATGATGGATAGATGCACTTTTATGATGGACAGATGCACTTTTATGATGGACAGATGCGCTTTTAAGATGCATAGATGCACTTTTATGATGGACAGATGCACTTTTATGATGGACAGATGCACTTTTATGATGGACAGATGCACTTTTATGATGGACAGATGCACTTTTATGATGGACAGATGCACTTTTATGATGGACAGATGCGCTTTTATGATGGATAGATGCACTTTTATGATGGATAGATGCGCTTTTATGATGGATAGATGCACTTTTATGATGGATAGATGCACTTTTATGATGGATAGATGCACTTTTATGATGCATAGATGCGCTTTTATGATGGATAGATGCACTTTTATGATGGACAGATGCACTTTTATGATGGACAGATGCACTTTTATGATGGACAGATGCACTTTTATGATGGACAGATGCACTTTTATGATGGACAGATGCGCTTTTATGATGGATAGATGCACTTTTATGATGGATAGATGCGCTTTTATGATGGATAGATGCACTTTTATGATGGATAGATGCACTTTTATGATGGATAGATGCACTTTTATGATGCATAGATGCGCTTTTATGATGGACAGATGCACTTTTATGATGCATAGATGCACTTTTATGATGGATAGATGCACTTTTATCATGGATAGATGCACTTTTATGGACACCAAAAAAGAAACAGCCATTCACTGCCATTATAAAGCTTGGAAGAGCCAGGACATTTTTTTATATAACTCAGATTGTATTCGTCTGAAAGAAGAATGTCATATACACCTAGGATGACTTCAGGGCTAGTAAATCATGGGCTAATTTTCAATTTTGGGTGAACTATCCCTTTAAATAAAAGAGGTATGGACTGACCCTAATGTCATCTAATCCTGCGTCCCGTGACACGGCGCTGCCCATGTGTCTCGGCAGGGTCCGGTGCTGTAGCTGAGGGGTCAGTAGCTGTAAACTACTGGCCCTGTTGGGCATCCCCTGTCCCACCACCAATCCGCCCGCCTCGCCCCCATGGGGACGCCCGCGTTCCCTCCTCACGTACATCGAGTGCCTATGCGGGCGCTGCTGCGAGGAGAACGGGCTGGTGTAGCCCACGCCGTAGGGGAACTCCTGCGGAGCCGAAAGAGACAGTCCCGCTCCGGGGTCGAGCGGATCCACAGGGTTCCCGTCGCTCTTTTGCCGTGACGAGGAGCGCCGGCTGGACGGCTCAACCGTGGTTCCATCCCGTTCCAGTTTGCTTCGACGTCCCACAGCGGGACTGTGTCCCCCGTGTTGCATTGACGGGCTTCCCGGAGCCGCCAAGTTCAGGTTCATGTTAAGATCCAAGCAGCTGCTGGGGAAGTAGCGGGGCGATCCGGATGGGTCGTCCGGGTGTAGTCGCAAATCGCTGAGGTTACTCACGGATTTGGCGTCACTAAGCACTCCGTGACTCTTAGACAAACTCAGGTATGACGATGATCCCTTTCCGGCGGAGGATGACGACGCGTTCGATTCGCCATATCCATGGCGGCTCTGTTTCTCCCGGTCGCCCGTGAGCGTGCCGGTCTTGCCCTCCACAAAGGAATGACGGTTCTGGGAACGGGGTGTGTTCGATTTCAGGTATTTGGCGCCGGGACCGTCTGCTGGTTTGCCGAAGTCAAAATCGCCTGATTTTGATTTGGCCTCTTTAGCATGCTGGAGGTCTTTCCCGCACGACGCCGAGCGGTTGAGCGGCTGGAAGGACTTAGGGTGCATGACTGGGCTCAGGCTGTTGGCAGACTGGACCGACCCGTTCAGGAACGTCTCGGAGCTGGGAGGGTGGAGGTCTTCGTGCCCATGACGGGGCAGACTGGAGCAGTCACGACTGTTTGAGCGATGGTGACTTGAACTCTTGACAACATGACCCCTAAAAACCCATAAAAAAATTAAAGCATGCAAACGTGAGTGACTGTAAGCAACATTAGCTAAGCTTACATGCACACAGATATTACGTTTATAATCAGATTGATGGCTCAAGTGAACTGAACACCTAATGTTTGAGGAAAAGAGCGTTTTTGCTGCTTAGCCTATTAAAACAGATTCCCAAATCCATTTTTTCCCCTAGTTTTATTTACTCCCAATCAGGGCTTGACTTTGATTTTCCAAAGTTTTCATTTTCACTAGCTACAATTATGACATTGATACCATGGGGAAAACTGCCATATAGATATTTTTAATATTATCTCATAATTTGGCAGCAGGTATATTAGGCTACTGTCACTTTAAGACTGAATGCACGGAATCAATATACTGTTACACGTATGTTTTCTTTCTCAACAGTTTATATTCAATTAACTGAACATAACTATGTTAATGTCAAGCTCTCCTCCCAATATTGAACATTTGGCGCACAGTATTTTCATGCGTGGAATACCGGATGACCTACTAAACGTAGCAAAAATGTGCAGATTACGACCAGAGCACACTGTGTAATGTTCTGTATTCCATAATGCAATGCATTCAAATTGACTTTCCATTTAATTTGATGTGACCTTGATTTGCAGTATGACAAATCTAAATGAAATAAGACTTGTTATTTGATCTTGCTGCCAAAAGCTTCACAAAAATGGTTTAAAAATGCAAAATAACTATTTTCAAGATGAAAAGTGAAGCAGGATAGGAAATAGGATCACACAATCTAGCATACTACTCTTTGAAATATTGCATGCTTAACCACATAATTAGCTTGTATACATAGTCAGTACGTATGTTAGAGTTCCACTCTTCCAAGTAGGATTGAATGAGTCCTCCTGACCTGCTGGGGGCGCTGTTGTCCAGAAGGGGTTTCCTCTTGGAGGAGCGGATGGGTGTGGGTGTGAGCGGGCCGGAACGCTCCGTCAGGCGCTGAGTCTGGAAGGCGTGATGGTTCAGACTCTGTTCTGTCAGATAGCGCTCGTTCGGGTACAACAACAACAGGTTCTGGAAGTAGAAAGCCACAATGGTAGATCTCTCACAGGGATAATCTAAATGTAACAAGAGGAAGTCCAGTCTTTTCTTTCTTTTACATTATTTTCATGAAAACTAAGCGCATTATAGTTGTGCATTGAATGTGCATTTAAAATGCATTGGAACATTTTTACTTGCAATATTTTACTATACTTTTTTGTATTATATTGTAGAATGTAATCAAACATTTATATATTACAATGATTGTCAATTATTATCAAAATGTTAAATAAATACACTTAAATTGTAATATAAATTAAGTAAAATTGTAATGTGGACTCGTGCATTTACTTAAGCTGCTTTGAAACATGTGAAAAGCGCTTCACAAATAAATGTGAATAGAATTGGAAAAAAAGGCACAACAACCACTACTACATGAGATAAAAATACTCAAAATACAAATAATTACAAATAAATATATATATATATATATATAGTTACATTATTAATGAGAAAGATTTGTTTACCTTTCGGTAATAAAATGTAGGGTTTTATAATATATATATATATATATATATATATATATATATATATATATATATATATATATATATATATAAATATATATATATACACGTGAAACTTGAAAACAAGGTCACAAAGATTGAAATTTTTTTTTTTTTTAAATAGCATATTTTATACATTTGGATATTTTTCTTAGTAAATTTTATTTTGAGTTGTTTTCTTTGAGGTCATTTTTTCTTAATTTTTAAGAAATATATATTTTTTATTTTGAGTGTTTTTCTTATTATTCTAATACAGTAAATATCTATCTATCTATCTATCTATCTATCTATATATATCTATAACTATATGTGTGAAAAGCACTACACAAATAGCGCTATATTTTTATCCATAATACAATATATATATATATATTGTATTATGTATAAAAATATTGCAAAAGAATAATTTTGATTAAATCAACATACAATTACATGTATCACATTATAGTAATGAGAAAAAACATTTGTTTCTATTCCATGTCATGATGCAAAAAAACATGGTTCTAAAAACACGTTAATAGATGTGTATATGTATATATTATCACCCAACAAACATCTATTAATATCCTCCAGAGGAAACAAGCTTCAACAAGCCCATCACACCAGAACACCGCTCGCATTATTACCACAATGTCCTAAACCTCATTTGTTGAAGATATTTGTTTTACGCATGACTCATCCTTTAATAAAATGACATGACAGAACAAGCGCCCGTGTGGAAGTTTTCAGGAGGAGAGTTTAATGACGACAATATGAGGATTATTAGCTGCAGGATTCATCTGCAGAAACAAGGAAATCACTGTGATGAAAATATAATTAGCGCACAATTTTCGCAGTGATGAAATGTCACTTTCACCTAATGAAGCGACGGAGCTACGTGAGTCACACTCATTCGCTGACACACACACAACATGTTGAGTATCTGTGTGTCTCTTGATGCCCTAACAGGAACTGAAAACACCAGTGAAGTGT
>NC_138742.1:4444467-4484467 GCF_965113295.1 Leuciscus leuciscus
AAAAGTGCATCTATCATCATAAAAGTGCATCTATCCATCATAAAAGTGCATCCATCATCATAAAAGTGAATCTATCCATAATAAAAGTGAATCTCTCCATAATAAAAGTGCATCTATCCATCATAAAAATGCATCTATCCATCATAAAAGTGCATCTATCCATCATAAAAGTGCATCTATCATCATAAAAGTGCATCTATCATCATAAAAGTGCATCTGTCCATCATTAAAGTGCATCTGTCCATCATTAAAGTGCATCTGTCCATCATTAAAGTGCATCCATCATCATTAAAGTGCATCTATCCATGATAAAAGTGCATCTATCATCATAAAAGTGCATCTGTCCATCATAAAAGTGCATCTGTCCATCATAAAAGTGCATCTGTCCATCATAAAAGTGCATCTATCATCATAAAAGTGCATCTATCATCATAAAAGTGCATCTGTCCATCATTAAAGTGCATCTGTCCATCATTAAAGTGCATCCATCATCATTAAAGTGCATCTATCCATGATAAAAGTGCATCTATCATCATAAAAGTGCATCTGTCCATCATAAAAGTGCATCCATCATCATAAAAGTGAATCTATCCATAATAAAAGTGAATCTCTCCATAATAAAAGTGCATCTATCCATCATAAAAATGCATCTATCCATCATAAAAGTGCATCTATCCATCATTAAAGTGCATCTATCCATGATAAAAGTGCATCTATCCATTATAAAAGAGAGGAGTTAGTAGATTAACGTTGGAGGATTTGAACTTGAAAAACTGTGTACTGATGTCTTTCCACAGTTAATACAACATTCCTTCTGATGTTCATTCATGTTTATTTGATGCTATAAATTAACTAGAAGGAAGAGATGATCGGTTCACGATCAGCTTTAACTGATCGATCTGTCAGACATATTAAAGAGCCACAAAATGGTATTTATTGTTTAAATTTATTTAAAAACTGACCAAATTTGAAAGGTGAGACTTTGTTTCTTATCAAAAGTGACCTGGTCTGTCCTGTCTGTCACTGTCTCTGCTCCGCGATGTATTTTCCACTGTGTGAGAACATGATGTGGCGTGAGAGAGGCGTGGCTTGTCGGACATGGCAACAGTAACTAAAGGGGGTGGGTCTTTGCGAACGGTCAATTCACTGCCATTATAAAGCTTGGAAGAGTCAGGACATTTTTTAATATAACTCAGATTGTATTCGTCTGAAAGAAGAATGTCATATACACCTAGGATGACTTCAGGGTGAGTAAATCACGGGCTAATTTTCATTTTAAAGTGAACTACTCCTTTAAGAGAGTCGTGTGTGTGTGTGTGTGTGTGTGTGCGCGCGCGCGCGTGTGTGTGTGTGTGTGTGTGTGTGTGTGTGTGACAGACTGACCCGTAGCCCGTGGAACCGTGGGTTGCTGTAGAAGAGCTTCATCTGTTCGGGCGGCAGGGGTCCCAGGACCTTCTGGATGGTGAAGAGCTGGTCAATCTCACTCTCACCCGGAAACAAGGGCTGACCGTCGCTCAGCTCGCCCAGAATACACCCCACTGACCACATGTCCACCGCCTTCCCGTACGGCGCCCTGACACACACACACACACACACACACACACACAGAGAGTCAGAATTAGAGTTGTCGTGAATTTCCTCTGTGATATGATGTGTGATATTATCGCCATATTATTAGAGGCTTTCACATCAGGTAGTTCTAGGAACTAGTCACCAGGGTGTTTCCCGAGAACTAATGGTTCCTCTAGGAACGTTTTCCTGGTTGCATTTGCACCGCCAGTAGGAACTCTGAAGTGATGTAAGCCGCGCTTGTCTTTGTGACTTTTATTTTGACGGCGGTGAGAACGCCAGAGCCTGAACACACAGTGCTCTCATTCTCCGTGTTCATTAGTTTACGATCTGTCTAACAGTCCTGTCTGATACGTGATTAGATAGAACTGTTACACATAGAAAGACATTATATGAAGAGTTATTAGCGTATGCCGTGTGGTTGATGTCCAGTGTTGCTAGGCTGAAATACATAATCATGTTTCTCTTGGTCTCCTCAAAGTCACGTTGGAGTTTCTCCTCAGTGTGAAGGTTAAAAGAGAACTCCGGTGAATTTTTAAGTTAATCTTGATCGTTACACCTTTGTGAGTACTGTCTATAGAAAAAAAACGAACCGGATCGGTGCTTGCAACACGGAGCTGTTACAGTTAATGCCCAGAGCTCCCATTCAGCTAAAACGGCCGTTATGGGGGCATAAACCTAAAGAGTGTCTTTGTGCCTCTTAACAGACACAAAATGCAATTAAAATGTCTGTCCAACATGAACAGGGCCCTTACATGACAACAGGATACGTTTAGCAACTTAGCCATTGTTTAAACTCACCTAAATAGTGTTTTAGACGGCTAGCTGTAGTCTCGCGCTGAAGTCCCGTGGGAACTCAGTTGTAGCCGGAAAAAGTGCGCGTGATTTTTTTTCCCCCAAACCACTTCAGGGGAAATCCCGCCCTCCAGCTGATTCTAAGGTTTTCATTGGTCATGTCAATCGTCACTGTAACCTAAACCAATTAAATCAGCTGCAGGGCGGGATTTCCGCTGAAGTGGTTTGGGGGAAAAATCGCGCACATAGTGCAGGTGGGAGGAGCGGGACTTCAGCGCGAGACTACAGCTAGCCGTCTAAAACACTATTTAGGTGAGTTTAAACAATGGCTAAGTTGCTAAACGCATCCTGTTGTCATGTAAGGGCCCTGTTCATGTTGGACAGACATTTTAATTGCATTTTGTGTCTGTTAAGAGGCACAAAGACACTCTTTAGGTTTATGCCCCCAGAACTGCCGTTTTAGCTGAATGGGAGCTCTGGGCATTAACTGTAACAGCTTCGCGTTGCAAGCACCAATCCGGTTCGTTTTTTTTTCTATAGACAGTACTCACAAAGGTAAAACGATCAAGATTAACTTAAAAATTCACCGGAGTTCTCCTTTAAGAGGTCCATCTATCACTGTTTTCCATGTTCGTAGAGTTAGTGTCTGGAGTAAATATATAGGCTATAATCTGTGTTTACACAGCCTTTTTAAAAATGGCGGGTGCTGGTGTTTCGCGTGCGTTCAGCCAATCAGCGAACACTAACGTCACTGTAGTTCCTATGGTGGTTTAGACTCTGGAGTAGGAGTAGATCAGTTCCTCCAAAAGGAGTTCCTAGAGCTAAACTCGCTCCTAGTTCCTACGGTGCGAACACGCCAAAATCCAGGAACTTCTGCCAATAGATCTAGGAACTATGCGAAAGCCCCTATTATTATTATTATGTTATACAAATAAGCACGCTGGACTATAATTATTTGTATAACAGTTTCGATTCTCAAATCTGACTGGACGAAAAATGCTGATTCATTCATGGAAATGAAACTGATTTTGAAGTTTGAGCGGGACAAAGATCAATCGACACTCAGCGAGACATTCGGCTGAAGCTGAAGCGGATGATTCACTTCATAGACAAAGACTGTGTGTAAACACAGATGGCAATAAAGCTCTTTCTGATTCATAGACGCCAGTCATGGGAAATTCCCTTAAACGTTGAACAGATACTACGACAAAGACATCGCTTTAGTCTTCTGATAACTGATGGCAAACTGATATTTTATTTCATGAATATGACTTAACCTGAAGAAGGACGTCATGACACACTCTCAGTTCCCCTGTGGCTGTGTGTGTGTATGTGAGAGAATGTGTGTGTGTGAGAATGTGTGTGTGTGTGTGTGTGCGTGTGTGTGTGCGTGTGTGTGTGTGTGTGTGGTTGGACACACACTCACCCCAGCAGCAGTTCTGGTGAGCGGTACCATCGGGTCGCCACATACTCAGTGTAGTTCGCATCGGTTCCTTCAGAAAGATCCCGAGCAAAACCTGCCAGAGGAACCACAAGATCTCAGAGAGCATCTGATTGGAGGAAACCCTGATTAGCATATCCGCATCACAGTTACAGCTTCTCAGGTGACTCGCCTGGACCCCCAGTAATCTCATGTGTGTCTGTTTCAGATTTACCAGCTGTGCTCAAAAGCACTGAAATATTAGTTTTCCTCCGTCACATATTTGTTTCTATCACATGTCCCCTTATGGGCTCCATACATTTTGGATATGTTTTTTTTAATTATTAAGTTTATTATATTTTTTATTTCATTCTGAGAAATTTCATTATTTTTTTTTTACAGTTAACTACTTTAGTGCTTCAACATTTCTAATGTTTCCTTTCATTTTTTCCATCTAATATGCTTCGCAGCTCAGATCATTTAATGAGAAATATTTGAGTTCATATTAAAGGATTAGTTCACTTTCAAAAAAATGTTTTGCTGATAATTTACTCACCCTGATGTTATCCAAGATATCCACGTCTTTCTTTCTTCAGTCAAAAAGAAATGAAGGATTTTGAGGAAAACATTCCAGGATTTTTCTACACAGAATGGACTTCAATGGCAACCAACTATACCAATGTTCACAGAAGGTTCAAATGAGAGTTTTATCTCGCGAAACGATCATTTTCTTTAAAAAAAATTATATATATATACTTTTTAACCACAAATGCTCGTCTTGTACCATCTCTGAGATGCGCCACGTATTACGTCATCACGTTGGAAAGGTCACGAAAAAATTATTAATAATAATATATTAAAACAAAGATGTCGGACAATTTTGAAGTTGGAGGAGAAAATGAGATGACATTTCCTACCTTTTTGAACCGGAGTACACAGACAAATAACTTAGATAGATGACGTGACGCGTGACCTTTCCAACGTGATGACGCAATGCGTGGCGTATCTCAGAGATGGTCCACGACGAGCATTTGTGGTTAAAAAGTATATATATATATATTTTTTTTAAAGATGACCGATCGTTTCACTATATAAGACCCGTATTTCTCGACTGGGATCGTGTCGAGACTTTGAAGCTGCATTGAGACGGACATTTGAACCTTCTTTGAACATTGGAATAGTTGGTTGCCATTGAAGTCCATTATATGGAGAAAAATCCTGGAATGTTTTCCTCAAAAACCTTAATTTCTTTTCGACTGAAGAAAGAAAGACATGGACATCTTGGATGACATCGGGGTGAGTAAATGATACGCAATTTTTTTTTTTGCAAGTGAACTAATCCTTTAAGATCTCTGACTTTTGCAGACTTTGGAGCAAATCTGAGCACAGGAGAGACATAAAAGAGATGTTATTGGTGATTCTTCTGTCATACGTGATGATTTTGAGCAGCAAAGAACATGTGTGTGTGTGTGTTCGGCTACTTTTCCCAATAAAACAATGAGAGCATGTCCAGAATGGAGAACAGCCTGAGCGTCTCACAGCGAGTCTGGCGTGAGAGACAGACGATCTGCTGTTGTCTCGCTGAGTCAAACACACACACACACACACACACACACACACACACACACACACACCATACATAAGTCTGATACGGGACAGAATGCTAATCAGGATTCATTCCACCCATATGATTTGCATAGAGTGTGGGTGTGGCCAATGCACACAGTCCTGTGATGCGCATCAGACAATTATTGGTGCTTCACGATCACATGACCGCAGAAACTCACCGAAGTCGCACAGCTTGAGCACGTCATCAGAGCTGATGAGGAGATTCTCCGGCTTGATATCTAGAAAGTGAGACAGACAAATCTATATAATCAGCATGTCAAATATTTTATTACAGGTGGTAATTTTGTGGACAATAATTAAAATTAAATATTATAATGAAAGAAATATATATATTTCTTTTTTTTTTTATTACAGGTGGTCTGACACCTCTGTGGATAATGATTACAATTAAATGATACAATTAAAATATAATTTTTTATTTTATTAAAACATATTTTATTTATTTATTTTATCACAGGTGGCCTGGCACCTCTATGAATGATGATTACAATTTAATAATATAATAAAAATATAATTAATTTTATCTTTTATTTTATACAAATATAATTCATTTAATTACAGGTGGTCTGGAACCTCTGTGGATGATGATTAAAATTAAATAATTAAAATATAATATTTATGTTTTATTAAAAAATTATTTTATTACAGGTGGTCTCACACCTGTGTGTATGAAGAATAAAATAAAATGATATTATCATTTTTTTATTTATATAATTAACTTTATTCTAGGGGTGTCTCACCTCTGTGTACGATGTCGTTCTTATGGCACCAGTGAATGGCTTTGATCAGCTGGTAGATGTACGTCCGGACCTTGTCAGGCGCAGCTCCGTTCGGCATGTCCTCCAGCAGCTCCAGCATGTTCTGCAACACACACACACACACACACACACACACACACACACACACACACACACACACACACACACACACACACACACACACACACACACACACACACACACACACACACACACACACACACACACACACACACACACCTTAAAGGGATAGTTCACCCAAAATGTTTAATTAGTCCATGATTTACTCACCTTCAAAACATCCTAGGTGTATATGACATTCTTATTTCAGACGAATACAATCTGAGTTATATAAAAAAATGTCCTGGCTCTTTCAAGCTTTAAAATGGCAGTGAATGGGTATATTTTTTGAAGTCCATCAAAGTGCATCTATCCATCATAAAAGTTAATCTGTCCATCATAAAAGTGCATCTGTCCTTCATAAAAGTTCATCTGTCCATCATAAAAGTGCATCCATCATCATAAAAGTGAATCTATCCATAATAAAAGTGAATCTCTCCATAATAAAAGTGCATCTATCCATCATAAAAATGCATCTATCCATGATAAAAGTGCATCTATCCATTATAAAAGTGCATCTATCCATGATAAAAGTGCATCTATCCATTATAAAAGTGCATCTATCCATGATAAAAGTGCATCTATCCATTATAAAAGTGCATCTATCCATCATAAAAGTGCATCTATCCATGATAAAAGTGCATCTATCCATCATTAAAGTGCATCTATTCATAATTAAAGTGCATCTATCCATGATAAAAGTGTATCTATCCATGATAAAAGTGCATCTATCCATGATAAAAGTGCATCTATCCATTATAAAAGTGCATCTATCCATGATAAAAGTGCATCTATCCATTATAAAAGTGCATCTATCCATCATAAAAGTTAATCTGTCCATCATAAAAGTGCATCTGTCCTTCATAAAAGTTCATCTATCCTTCATAAAAGTTCATCTGTCCATCATAAAAGTGCATCCATCATCATAAAAGTGAATCTATCCATAATAAAAGTGAATCTCTCCATAATAAAAGTGCATCTATCCATCATAAAAATGCATCTATCCATGATAAAAGTGCATCTATCCATTATAAAAGTGCATCTATCCATGATAAAAGTGCATCTATCCATTATAAAAGTGCATCTATCCATGATAAAAGTGCATCTATCCATTATAAAAGTGCATCTATCCATCATAAAAGTGCATCTATCCATGATAAAAGTGCATCTATCCATCATTAAAGTGCATCTATTCATAATTAAAGTGCATCTATCCATGATAAAAGTGTATCTATCCATGATAAAAGTGCATCTATCCATTATAAAAGTGCATCTATCCATGATAAAAGTGCATCTATCCATTATAAAAGTGCATCTATCCATGATAAAAGTGCATCTATCCATTATAAAAGTGCATCTATCCATGATAAAAGTGCATCTATCCATTATAAAAGTGCATCTATCCATGATAAAAGTGCATCTATCCATCATAAAAGTGCATCTATCAATGATAAAAGTGCATCTATCCATCATTAAAGTGCATCTATTCATAATTAAAGTGCATCTATCCATGATAAAAGTGTATCTATCCATCATAAAAGTGCATCTATCCATGATAAAAGTGTATCTATCCATCATAAAAATGCAACTATCCATGATAAAAGTGTATCTATCCATCATAAAAGTGCATCTATCCATCATTAAAGTGCATCTATTCATAATTAAAGTGCTCCACACTGCTCTGGGGGGTTAATAAATGCCTTCTGAAGTGAAGCGATGCGTTTATGTAAGAAAAATATCCATATTTAAAACGTTATTGACTAAATAACTAGCTGGGCAACAAACTCAAGCTCCTCTGACATTTCTCTTTAAAAATTCTCGTTTTAGACTCTAATTCATGACTGGTGTTTCGCTCTTTCCTCTGCGCTTCCGCGTTCATCATTACGTCATGCGTAAAGCGTACGGCAAAAGAAAAGCTTGGAAGAGTCAGGACATTGTTTAATATAACTCAGATTGTATTCGTCTGAAAGAAGAATGTCATATACACCTAGGATGACTTCAGGGAGAGTAAATCATGGGCTGATCTCCGCTTAACCAGCCCCATCAGAAGAGCACGGCTGAAGATCTCCAGAGTCTCGTCTCACCTTCTCCACGTACTCGAACACCAGGTAGAGTTTCCCCCGCCGCCGAAACGCCTCCTTCAGCTCCACGATGTTCTCCTGCTTCAGCGTGCGGAGCATCTTCAGCTCACGCATGGTGGTCTCCTTCACCTCCTCATTCTCTGAACACACAGCCAAGGTCAACTTCACTTCATTAATACAGCACATTTACCACAGACACTAGGCTGACCAAAGTGCTTTACAGAACCAGATAAATCATAAGAAAATAATTCCTGCATAACAACACATAAAACACAAATAAAAGCAGCAAAGCTAAGAGCGACCTAGCGGAGTAGCAAAGCAGTGTCAGACTTGTGAGTGACAGTAACACACACTGATGAAGGCTCAGTGGCCGCGACGCGTCAGTGTGTCGTTGCTTGTCACCTGTTCTAAAATCTAAGCCATGAAAGAATAAAAGCTTTTTATATTTTTCTAAAAACTAATTACTCGAGTGCCTCCTGGGAATGAATTTTCATGCATTAGTTTCTGTTCATTCAAACTGAAGTAGAGCCAGAACTAGTAACAGAACCTAGAAAGTCATTTGTTACTTTAAAAAAGTAACAAATGTATTTGTTACTTGTTATCAGTTGTAAAGCAAAGTAACATTACTGTTAAAGGTAACCAGTGTTATTTTAGTATTATTTATATTCTATTAAAGTTTTTTATTAATATTTTGAGTGGGCTTTTATTTTTATATATTCAATTTCTTGTTAATTTTTGTGTAACTTTTAGGAGAAAGAAAGAAAGAAAGAAAGAAAGAAAGAAAGAAAGAAAGAAAGAAAGAAAGAAAGAAAGAAAGAAAGAAAGGATATTTACAGTTAGTAATATATTTTCAGTTTCAAATTCATTGTAGTTTAATTTTTAGAAATTTTGTCTTTTTGCCTCTTTAATATTACTATTTAATATATATATATATTTTTTTTTTCTGACGAGCTGACGAGCACGACCTTGATGGGAGGGTGCTCGCTGGTAGTGGGGAGGGGCATGAGAGTTGTAAACATTCAAAATTTTGGCTAATCGACCCAATCTGCCAGACTGTTATCAACTCTGTTTTAAATCCTCCGGTAAATACAATGCTTGGTGCTTCTGATGAGCTATGTGAAAGCTTCTTGAGATTTTTCATTGACAAAATATCCAATCTGAGATGCAAAGCTAGTACCTCTCATACTGAACACTCTAGTCAGTTGTTGAATTATGTTACATGGGATGCTTTTGAGCCAATCACTCTGAATCTCCTCAAAGAAATTATAGCAAATATGAAACCTTCATCCTGCTCTCTCGACATCATTTCTCCTAAGTTTCTTAAATTAATTGTTGATTCTGTAGGGCCAGGATTGGTGTCATTTGTAAATAAGTGCCTCCTTATCGGCTCCATCCCTGCTGCCCTTAAGGTGGCCACGGTTACACCGTTACTCAAGAAGCCTTCACTGGATCCTACCGTGCTAAATAACTACCGTCCAATTTCTGCATTACCTTTTGTTTCGAAGGTGTTGGAAAAAGTGGTTCTCGGCCAACTCCAGTTTTTCCTAAAGTGCAACGATATTTCTGAAAAATTTCAATCTGGTTTCAAGTCTGCTCACAGTACTGAATCTGCCCTGTTGAGAGTTTTAAATGACATCTATTTATCCACGGATACTGGTGACTCTGTGGCTCTTGTACTGTTAGATCTATCAGCAGCTTTTGATACTGTCGACCACTCCATCCTGATATCAAGACTAGAGCATTATGTGGGGCTAAAAGGTATCGTCCTCCAGTGGTTCCAGTCTTATCTAAAGGGTCGAACCTTCAGAGTAAAGTTAGGAAATTGTTCTTCTTCCATTGCGCATCTAACTTGTGGTCTCCCCCAAGGATCCATCTTAGCGCCGTCTCTTTTCTCTCTCTATATGTTACCACTGGGCACTATTCTAAGAAGACATAGGGTATCCTTTCACTGTTATGCAGACGATACACAAATGTATGTACCAATCAAGAGAAACGATCCTTCTGCCTTTTCATCATTATTAAGCTGTCTAGATGAAGTTAAATTTTGGCTGGACCAAAATTTTTTATTTCTAAATGAAAATAAGACTAAGATCATTGTCTTTGGGTCCACTGTCAATCCTCAGGCTGCTACCCTTGACCTAGGCAGACTATCGGTTTTTAGATCCTCACGTGTACGGAACCTGGGCGTTCTACTAGATGAGTCTTTAAACTTTGATAAACAAATCTCTTCTGTAATAAGCTCCAGTTTCTATCAACTTCGTCTGCTGTCGAAAGTCAAACCTTTTCTTAATCACAAAACTCTTGAGATGGCCGTTAATGCTTTTATCTCCTCACGCTTAGACTATTGCAATTCACTTTACTGCGGTATTTCGAAAACTCAAATTGCTCGTCTCCAAATAGTGCAAAATGCTGCTGCAAGATTCCTCTCAAACAGTCGAAAAAGTGACCATATTACCCCAATTCTGAGGTCTCTTCATTGGTTACCTATTAATTTCAGAATCGATTTTAAAATCCTTTTATTTGTATATAAATCTCTATCTAGCCAAGCACCAAGCTACCTATCTGAGTTGTTACAACCCTACACCCCATTAAGAAGTCTGAGATCGAGTGAAAAGAACCTGTTATTAGTCCCACATTCCAGACTCAAACGCAGGGGTGATCGAGCGTTCGCTGTGGTTGGGCCTCGGCTGTGGAACAATTTGCCCTTAGTAGTTAGGATAGCCCCTTCTTTGACTTCTTTTAAGTCACTTTTAAAAACGCACTTGTTTTCCCTGGCTTACAATTAAGGATGGTTAGTTTTACTATTTCTCTTGTTTTTTCGTTTTTATTTTTTATTATTATTTTTTAGGTCTGATACTGCCATTTTTGTTTTTATCATTGATGTGTCTGATACTGTTTTGCCATTTCTGTTTTTTTATTTATTTTTGTTTTGATGTTTGATAATGCTTTTGCTATTCCTGCTTAAGGCTGCTGTATCTGTGCTGTGCTCTTATGATGGTATTATTGTTTTAATCTTGTAGTTCTGTAAAGCACTTTGGTCAGTCAGTGGCTGTTATAAAATGTGATATATAAATAAAATGAACTTGAACTTGAACTTGCCGACGGCAGCTTTAAACTTATTTGAATTAGGCAACATTTCTAATGTTCACTTAGTTTGAGTTTCACATCTAATATTTACCATATATTATATTTTAGTACAGCTTTATTTCAGTAAACAAAAATGTTTTAAATGAATTTTGGTTAACGATAATAACCCTGAAAGTGACACTGGAACCGAACACAAAGATAAAGATGTGCGTTTATGTAACTTTAATACACAATTTATTTATTTTAAAACATTCCATGCATATTAATTTCTAATCATAACTTTAAGTTAAACCTGTTTATTATTTTGATGTATTAGAATGTTTATAGAACACATGCTATTCTATACATTTGTTCTTCAGATCAATACATGTTGAGATTATTATTTGAATATAAGCGCGTCTCATTAATATTCATGAGGAGCTGCATCACGATGGTCTTTCATGCGATGATGAGTATACGAGTTCAGCTGAAGATCACACGAGCTGTGTAAGACCCAGGAGACTCACCTTCACTGTCCTTGAACTTCTTAATGGCCACGATTTCATTCGTCTCCTGCAACAGAGAGAGAGTAAAACACAACATCAGACGCTGCACCAGAACATCTCCCAGACAGAAATACTGTATTATGCATTATTAAAAAATAAAAAAAGCACATTTTGGGATTATTTAGCGCTTTTTTCACCACATACTGTATGTGTAACAAACCAGTCAGACAAGTCAGTGTCACTCAAACTGCAAGTGTCAAACTAATTTACATTTTTTGTTGCTTATTGTGAGAAATATATCACATACACAACAGTTCAAAATTTGGGGTTAATATATTTTTTTTTAATTGTGATGCTTCAAAGATTCTTTTGAACTCTCTATTCATGAAATAATCCTGAAAATAAAATGCATGACACTTTCCACAACATTATGACCAGCACAACTGTTTCCAACATTGATAATAATCATAAATGTTCTTGATCATCAAATCATCATATTAGAATGATTTCTGAAGGATCATGTGACACTGAAGACTGGAGTAATGAAACACAGGAATAAATTACACTTTACTATATATTCACATAGAAAACAGTTATTTTACAGTGTAATAATATTTCACATTTTTTACTGTATTTTTTAATGCTAGTGGACTTCATCTAGATAAACTTCTGCTGGTGGATGACGTCATTGCTCACGTCACTGTTGTTCTTACTGTTCAATTAAAGCCATATTCCTAATAAATGATTAGCATATGGTTACCAGCATATGGAGAGGAACTCTGTCGCAGTTACACACTCAGCAGAGCACATTTACACTCACAATACAGTTGGCGGGCATTTTGGACCCTGTGAATGTGTGTTGAGGAGAACTAAAGGACTCGACACACACACACACACACTCTCTCTCTGGCCTATTTTACCCTCTCAGTGTCTCTATATCCTCCCAGCATCCTTCAGTGCTCTAGATTCACACTCCAGTGTAAAACTAACTCTTACAGACACCACTGAAATAAATCTCACTGACACTGAAGAACATGCAAAAGCACAGTTAGGTGTTCAGAAATGTGTGTTTGCATACAGTATGTTAAACAAACACTGATCACAGATGATGCAAACGCTGATGACGGCACATTCATACTTCATAAATCACACACTGCTACATCACTGCCGTTCAAAAGTTTGGGATCGGTACGTTTAAAAAGTTTTTAAAAGAAGTCTCTTCTGCACACCAAGGTTGCATTTCTTTGATTAAAAATACAAAACAAACAGTAATATTGTGAAATATTATTACAATTTTAAAATAACTGTTTTTTTTATTTTAATATATTAAAAAATATAATTTATTCCTGTGATCAAAGCAGAATTTTCAGCATCATTACTCCAGTCTTCAGTGTCACATGATCCTTCAGAAATCATTCTGGTGGTGGTTGAGGAGAGATCCCCTGATATGATTGTAAAGCGCTTTGGGTGTACAGTAGTACATATGAAAGCGCTATATAAATGCCTCATTCATTCACTCATTCATTCATTCTAATATGATGATTTGATGCTCAAGAAATATTTCTTATGCACTGATTTATCAGGCAATATAAGCAATTTTTTTCATTCTATATTGTCTCCTGTCAATCAAAAGGTGTGGAAAAACATGTCAGATTGCAGCTCATACTGTGTGTGAAGAAAATGCGTCTCGTGTCGAATTTACTCAAAAAGTTTGAAGACAGCGCCACCATGCGGTCAAAAGTTATAATGAGTCGAAAACTTTTGATTAAATTAGCCTGTTGTAACGAAACTGGTCTTAATAGGTTCCTTGGCTCATGCCGAGAAAATAGATACCTATTTTGCCATACCAACCGCCATTTTGAAAATCTACTTTTTCGTGGCGATAGTCGAAAATGTTTTCATTTACCACTTCAACAAATTTGATGGCATAATGCCAAACTGCATCTGAAGCTGTATCTCAGGAAAGATTTGACACACTCTGCCAGGTCTGCCTCGATTGCTCCTGATCTCGATTGCTCCTGTCTGCCTCGCTGCCTGCTGTGAGTTTGTCTGCTTCGGTGCTGTAAGCTCCGTATTAGCCCCGTATTAGCCTCGTATAGCCTCGTATTTCCTTGTTTTGAACCATCATTTACTACAATTTCTAGTTGTTTATACTACTACTAAATACAGCTTACCCAACATCGCTGGCTTACGTTACTACTAGCACAACACGCTGGTAATTCGCTAGCCTGTTAACGCGCCACCCGTGCGCTCAGCTATTTTTATTTATTTATTTTCTCTCGCGCGCTCGCGCCTTTGAGTTCATAAAAGCTCAGGTGAGTAAGAATCACTCAACAAACACGGTGAGTAATGTCTTGTCCTGTTATTATCATGCGTCGCGTCTGAATGCGTTGTTGTTTTTGGAGCTCTATCGATTTGATTTATAATTCTTGATTTTTCTCTTTAAACTCGCTTACAACGAAGATT
This sequence comes from Leuciscus leuciscus, assembly GCF_965113295.1. Taxonomy (NCBI): domain Eukaryota; kingdom Metazoa; phylum Chordata; class Actinopteri; order Cypriniformes; family Leuciscidae; genus Leuciscus; species Leuciscus leuciscus. The sequence goes on from NC_138742.1 coordinate 4,458,878, forward strand.
TTCTACTTTTCCTCACTGAGAAGCACTACTGCTCAAACCTCATTGTTACAACGCGGACTGTTGAGCAGACGCGTCTCAAGCCTATTAGTGATCCAACGCTGCATACTCTTAAAGGTTACGTCCGTGGATCACGGCTGAACGCGTCTTCTCCACACTCACTTATAAACACATTTTTTTTACTTTTTTTTCGCCTATCGTGCGTCTACTCTACACCCCTACCACTAAAAAAACCTAAAAAAAACCCTCATAGTTACAACGCGGACTGTTGAGCAGACGCGTCTCAAGCCTATTAGTGATCCAACGCTGCATACTCTTAAAGGTTACGTCCGTGGATCACGGCTGAACGCGTCTTCTCCACACTCACTTACAAACAAACAAACTTATAATATAAATTTGTATTAATATTGATAGCATCACTGGTAGCTTCGTTGCTAACTCACTGTCCATCTGTTAAAATGGCGAATATATCAGATGTAAGTAGTCTACCGTTTGGTGCAGGTGAGGACACATTTGAGCTGCACGCACTGCAGTCTGAGCTGGAAGCTGTTGAGAAACAGATCCACAACCTTTTATTGAGACAGGCCGAGCTGAGAGACCGGTGTTTGGCTCTTGAAACATCACGTGCCGATGCACACAAATCAGTGTTTAACGTTACTAACCCGCTGACTCCGACCGCGTCTACTCCGTGCGTTCCTCAGCATCGGTCGCGATCAGCCATGGTCTCGTTCACTCCGGCTCCAACACGCCACCACGAAGCCTGGGTGGTTCCGCAGCGGAAGACGCGAGTCAGGTTTAGACCAAGACTTTCTCCGACCCTCCCGGTTTTCGAGTTATCCACACAAAACCGCTTCTCCCCTCTACGCGAAACAGAACACGATGCTGTGATCATCGGCGATTCCATCGTTCGGCACGTACACGCTACGTTAGGTAAAAGTAAGGTGCAAAGTCACTGCTTTCCTGGTGCTCGTGTTTCTGAAATCGCTGCTCGCGTTCCCGAGATCCTGAACGGTGACGAGCGCGTCGGAACTGTGGTCCTGCACGCGGGAGTGAACGACATCAGGCTGCGCCAGACGGAGATTCTGAAGAAAGACTTCGATACTTCGATCTATTCGATACGGTACGCAGCACATCGCCTGAAACAACGATCATTGTGTCAGGACCGCTTCCCACGTACCGACTAGGGCATGAAAAGTTCAGCAGATTATTTGCGCTAAATGAATGGTTAATGTCATGGTGCAATGAGCAGAAACTGCTCTTTGTAAATAATTGGAATCTGTTTTGGGAGCGTCCTAGGCTTTTCCGTGCTGATGGCTTACACCCAAGCAGATTCGGAGCGGCTCTTCTGTCAGATAACATCTCCAAAATGTTAAATACCCTTTGACTAGTAACCAAAAGTCCAAATCATAGTCTCTGCTGCACCAATTCAACTGATATAAATACTAGTGTAGAACATTGCATAGAAACCGTGTCTATTCCTCGTTTAGTGAGATCAAATAATAAATCTAATGCAGGATCTAGGAAAAATCTAATTGTTATTAAAACAGAAAATGTTGCTATTAGTAAACAAAAACTATTTCTAAAGCTAGGTCTTCTAAACATTAGATCACTCACACCTAAGGCAGTTATTGTAAATGAAATAGTCACAGATAATAGCTTCGATGTACTTTGCCTTAATGAAACCTGGCTTAAACCAAATGATTATTTCGGTATTAATGAGTCTACTCCTCCTGGATACTGTTATAAGCATGAGCCCCGTCTGATTGGTCGTGGCGGAGGTGTTGCAACCATTTATAGAGATATTCTAAATGTTACTCAGAAAACGGGTTATAAGTTTATTTCATTTGAAGTACTTGTACTAAATGTTACGCTCTTAGATGTTAGAAAAACATCCCTATTATCTCTAGCCTTGGCTACTGTATATAGACCGCCAGGGCCTTACGTTGATTTCCTAAAAGAGTTTGCAGATTTTCTCTCAGACCTATTAGTCAATGTCGATAAAGCATTAATTGTTGGAGATTTTAACATACACGTAGATAATCCAAATGATGCGTTAGGAGCTGCGTTTACAGATTTATTAAATTCATTTGGGGTCAAGCAAAACGTCACCGGACCAACTCATCGTCTTAATCATACACTCGATTTAATTATATCACATGGAACCGATCCAACCGATATAGATATCATTCCACAAAGTGATGAAGTCACTGATCACTACATGGTAACTTGCATATTACGTACTGCTGTAATATGTCATGCAGCGCCGCGTTATCGACCAGGCAGAACAATCCTTCCATCCACCATAGATAATTTCTCAAATTGCTTATCTAATTTGTCTCAGCTGCTGCCTGAACCCAAACAAACAGATGAACTAGAAGAACTAACTAGCACTATGAGCACCATTCTCTCTAGAACATTGGATGTGGTTGCACCTATTAAATTAAAAAAGGTCAGAGAGAAAAATAAAGCACCATGGTATAACAATACTACGCATGTTTTAAAGAGAGAAACCCGTATTTTAGAGCGTAAATGGAAACAAACTAATTTAGAGGTCTTTAGAATTGCGTGGAAAGACAGTATGTCACGTTATAAAAAGGCCCTAAAAGCGGCCAGGGCTGAGCACCTCCGCAAACTAATAGAAAACAACCAAAATAATCCAAGGTTTTTATTTAACACCGTGGCTAAACTAACAAATAAACAGACGTCACCCGAACAAAATATCCCGTTACAGTTCAGTAGTAATGATTTCATGAACTTCTTCACTGAGAAAATAGAAAGCATCAGAACCACAATTGTAAACGTTCAATCTTCAATCGCGCCTTATAATTCAGCTTCAATTATCACCCCGAAAGAACAATTACAGTGCTTTACAACTATAGAACAAAAAGAGTTAAATAAACTTATCACTTCATCTAAAACAACAACATGTTTATTAGATCCTATACCAACTAAACTACTGAAAGAAGGGTTACCTGTAGTGGAAGAGCCTCTCCTCAATATTATTAACTCGTCTTTATCTCTAGGTCATGTTCCAAGAACATTTAAACTGGCAGTTATAAAACCTCTCATTAAGAAACCACAATTAGATCATAATAATCTAGCAAATTATAGACCCATTTCAAATCTTCCATTTATGTCTAAAATATTAGAAAAAGTGGTGTCTGCTCAACTGGGCTCTTTCTTGCAACAAAATGAGATCTATGAAAAGTTTCAGTCTGGATTCAGACCGCATCATAGCACTGAAACTGCGCTCGTTAAAATCACAAATGATTTACTTTTAGCTTCTGACCAAGGCTGTATCTCAATACTAGTTTTACTTGATCTTAGTGCTGCGTTCGATACTATAGATCACACAATACTCTTAGATCGACTACAAAATTATACTGGTGTTCAAGGACAAGCACTAAGCTGGTTCAAATCATACCTATCTGACCGCTACCATTTTGTCTATTTAAATGGAGAAAAATCGATCATAACTCCAGTAAACTATGGAGTGCCGCAGGGATCTGTATTAGGCCCTCTGTTATTTTCAATATATATGATGCCACTTGGAAATATTATAAGGAAACATGGAATTAGTTTCCATTGTTATGCTGATGACACTCAAATATATATTTCATCAAGGCCGGATGAAAACGCTAAATTTTCCAAATTGACAGAGTGTGTTAAAGATATAAAAGATTGGATGACGCGTAATTTTCTTTTATTAAATCCAGACAAGACAGAGGTAATACTTATCGGTTCAAAAAACCGCCCACAAAACCTCGCACAATACAACTTTAACATCATAGGATGTCCTGTTACTTTATCCTCTACAGTAAAAGACCTGGGTGTTACACTCGATTGCAACCTGTCTTTTGAAAATCATATTTCATATGTTACAAAAACAGCCTTTTTCCACCTTAGAAACATTGCTAAGCTACGTAATATGCTATCAGTTTCTGATGCAGAAAAGTTAGTTCATGCATTCATGACCTCGAGACTGGATTACTGTAATGCTTTATTAGCTGGTTGTCCTGCATCCTCAATAAACAAGCTACAGTTAGTCCAAAATGCCGCCGCTAGAGTTCTTATGAGATCAAGAAAATATGATCATATAACACCGATTTTATCATCACTGCATTGGTTACCTATAAAGTTCCGTATTAATTACAAGGTATTGCTACTGACTTATAAAGCCCTAAACGGCTTAGCTCCAGTCTATTTAACGGATCTTCTATCACCCTATAATCCATCGCGCTCTTTAAGATCACTAAATTCAAGGCTTTTGGTCATACCTAGGATATCCAGAACCACCAAAGGAGGGAGAGCATTTTCACATTTGGCTCCAAAACTCTAGAATAGTCTTCCTGATACTGTTCGTTGCTCAGACTCGCTCTCCCAGTTTAAAACTAGATTAAAGTCGCATCTCTTCAGCCAGGCATTCATATAATCCTACAGTTCAAACTACAATTCGGCCTCTAGCTCATAAATGCCAGAGGAGAACTGGCCCCCGACTGAGCCTGGGTTCTCCCAAGGTTTTTTTTCTCCATTAGGTCACCTGATGGAGTTTTAGGACACCATTAGGTCACTTGATGGAGTTTTTCGGTTCCTTGCCACTGTTGCCTTTGGCTTGCTCAGTTGGGGATATTTTGGGGATATTTAATTTAATTTTATCAATCAATAAATTCCTCTTGAAACAAACTTTGTTGTATTATTTAAATTTAATACTGTGAAGCTGCTTTGATACAATCTGTATTGTGAAAAGCGCTATACAAATAAACTTGACTTGACTTGACTTGACACTGACACCAAACTTTATGTGTGTAATTGTCACCCAACACTGAACACACCAGATCAATTTGGTGTCAGCGCCACCTATAGGTCAAAAGTAATAAGCAAATATGTCAAATTAAAACTGATTGTATTTATCAGCCTACAACCATTTTGTTTAAAATCATCTCCAGATGTCTTGATTTTTTTTGCTCTTCATTCTGAGAGTGAGTGGCAGTGACCTCTGACCCCTGCTTCTCCTTCTCTGTGTCGTGTCTGTGGTCGTGACAGCGTACGTTTATTTTGTTATGGAAAAAGCACAAGGTTCCAGGTGAATGTATGAAGGTCTAACGCTGGTGTCCTTGCTGCTTGTTTCTGTGTAATGAAAGTAAATAAGCACTTGCGCTGTCAAGCTTCAAAAACAACCGAAAAAGCATCAGAAAACTTCTTCATAACACAATAGACGAGGATTTCCTTGATTAATGACTAACTCAGCCAGCGTGAGTCTGTTAGAGACCGACACACAACAGGAAGTTGAAACGAGGACAGACGAATGGAAGAAACACAGGGAACACATGCAAAAACATGCAAAAACACAACAGTCATCAGGACAAGGGACGTGAGAAGAGGACGGTTATATATTCTGTATTGAAAGCTATTTGTGGATCTGCTGCACATGTACACAGATATTAGATTTACATACATTTACATAAACGACGCTGTTTGAGAGAAATGGAAAGCGAGAGATTTAAAAGGTTCCTAATTTTGTTCCGGAGTCTCCTGTAATTGGTTTACAAGCACCCAAGGTCAGAAAACACTTTCATTTTCTCATAATTTACCCTGCAGCATCAGCTCTTTACTTCAGTTTAACAGTATGAAGATTCAGTCTCTCTAAACCCCGCCTTTCTGAGAGCTTCCTCTGCTCTGATTGGTCAGATGGCCCAGTCTGTTGAGATTGGTCTACTCTGTTCTGATTGGTCAGATGACCCAGTCTGTTGTGATTGGTTTACTCTGCTCTGATTTGTCAGATGACCCAGTCTGTTGTGATTGGTCTACTCTGCTCTGATTGGTCAGATGGCCCAGTCTGTTGTGATTGGTCTACTCTGCTCTGATTGGTCAGATGGCCCAGTCTGTTGTGATTGGTCTACTCTGCTCTGATTGGTCAGATGACTCAGTCTGTTGTGATTGGTCTACTCTGCTCTGATTGGAGATATTTAGAAAATATTCAGAACAACAACAATGAATGAAAAAAATTAACAAACATAGATCACAGATCATCTTAAATCATCGATTCAGCTGTTTCTAAAACACATAAAACTATCATTAAATATGTAAATCTTTCTATGATGCAGTGAATCCAGAAAAGGATGTAATAGTTCAGATAGTTAACTGAGGCACTCGTCAACATTACTTTTGTGTAACATTATTAATATTACATATATATATTAATGAAAAATATTTGTGCAGCAATAGTGAGAAAATTAAGCTTTTCAGCAAGCACTTATCTAAACCACAACCAGAATCAAAGCCATAACCATAAAATAAAATATACAAACAAAAACTATCAAATAAAACTACAAAATACTAAATAAATGCATAAACCAATAAATGCATAAATAAATGCATAAATAAATAAATCAATGTAAAATAATTAAACTAAAAGATAAGTGACTCCTGCAGTCCCTGATGCATGTGTTTGCTGATGATAAGAGCATGGACTGGGGCGTGAGAGCTGAACTGGTTTATCTGGGAGCACAGAAGGGTTTCTGCTCACCCTGAAGGCTCTCGCGCTTCACACACACCACAGCTCACGTTAAAGAGGCGCAGTGTCCCTGTTAAACACAGCTCTGAAACATGAGCCAATGCTACAGGCCATCCAGCACATTTAAATATAACAGGAATTAGCATTTCATGCATATTCATATCCCTCTCACACACACCGTCTCCTGATTGGCTGAGCCCAACGGATCCGCGCTCAGATGAAATGAAAACAAGCCGAACAATAGGAGAAGGTGGTGAGACATCAGCGAGACGCCCGCGCTATTTTAATCTCTCTGACAGCGTGACCCGCTCGCTTCAGCTGAGACACGGACACACTGTGTGAGTGTGTGTATTACAACAGGTGACGCTTGGAAAGAGCTTTCTTTCTTTCGTCTCGGAGTTCTGACCCACTTTATGTTCTCTCCACAAACACTTACTGAGGAGAAATCTGTGTCACACTGAGCCTGATAGCATTTGTTGGACATATGTGTGATCCTGGATCACAAAACCAGTCTCGAGTCGCACTGGTATATTTGTGGCAATAGCCAACAATACATTGTATGGGTCAAAATTATCCATTTTTCTTTAATGCCGAAAATCATGAGGATATTAAGTAAAGATCATGTTCCATGAAGATATTTTGTAAATTTCCTACCAAAAAATGGACCCTTATTGACTGTTTTGTGGTCCAGGGTCACATATTATTAAATCAAAGACGTTTACACACTTCTAATTTAAATATATTTGCATTTTGCATTATTAAAAGATTCATGCATAAAGTTTTCTGTTTTTATTTCTCATCACATAAAAAATGACAGCTACAGATTGTTAAATAGATGCAAAGGAACACAAAACCAAACACGGTTCATTATGCAAATATATGCATGGAAGAAGGCCAATCACAATTTGCAAACAGGATGATGTCAACATTAGTCAGACATCTGAATGCTGAACATTCTGAACAGTGCATATTCAATTACATATTTCATATGGCTCACGATTGAAATTTAAAATGAGATTTTTTTTAAAAGCTCCAGGCTTGTTGTGGCTGTTTGTAGGGATTGTATATTTATATGATTGTAAAATAATAATAATAAGAAGAAGAAATAAAAATATTAAAATAAGAAATATTACTATTGTAATATTCACTGTAAAATAATAAATGAGTATTTAATACTATTACTACTACTACTACTAATAATAATAATAATACTAATATTAATAATACTGGTTTAATTTAATTTAAAAAGCCATTGCAGGTTTGCTGTGCTTGTTTATAAGGTTGCACAATTTGGCAAAATATTAGGTGATTATACATCAATATCAATTAATTTAAAAGAATAATAATAATAATAAACATAATAATAAAAAATACTAAACAAAATAAGAAATATTACTATATTTATTGATAATTATTATTGATTTATAATACTTCAATATTATTCCGTCTACTCTTCAAATGTAAAATAAAAAAAATAGTATTTATTAATAAAATAAATAATAATAATAATGCCAGTTTAATATCACAAAAAAGCTTTTGCAGGTTTACTGTGCTTGTAGAGCTGCGTGATTTGGCAAAATATTTGGTGATTATTACTATAAAATAATAATAATAATTATTATTATTATTATTATTATTACTAAATAGAAATATTAAACAAAATAAGAAATGTTCCTAATGTAATATTCACTGTAAATTGAGTATTTAATTTAAAGATAATAGTATTGATTTAATATTGGTATAATACTGGTGTGATGTGAATTACCGGCTGAAGTTGAATAGTTCTCGAGTGAGAGGATCAGAACAAACACAGACATTAGAAGAACATCAGTCCAGATGTTCAACATCAGTCCACAAACACAGATATTAGAGGAACATCAGTCCAGATGTTCAGCATCAGTCCACAAACACAGATATTAGAGGAACATCAGTCCAGATGTTCAGCATCAGTCCACAAACACAGATATTAGAGGAACATCAGTCCAGATGTTCAACATCAGTCCACAAACACAGATATTAGAGGAACATCAGTCCAGATGTTCAGCATCAGTCCACAAACACAGATATTAGAGGAGCATCAGTCCACAAACACAGATATTAGAGGAGCATCAGTCCAGATGTTCAGCATCAGTCCACAAACACAGATATTAGAGGAACATCAGTCCACAAACACAGATATTAGAGGAGCATCAGTCCACAAACACAGATATTAGAGGAGCATCAGTCCAGATGTTCAGCATCAGTCCACAAACACAGATATTAGAGGAGCATCAGTCCACAAACACAGATATTAGAGGAACATCAGTCCAGATGTTCAGCATCAGTCCACAAACACAGATATTAGAGGAACATCAGTCCAGATGTTCAACATCAGTCCACAAACACAGATATTAGAGGAACATCAGTCCAGATGTTCAGCATCAGTCCACAAACACAGATATTAGAGGAACATCAGTCCAGATGTTCAGCATCAGTCCAGATGTTCAGCATCAGTCCACAAACACAGATATTAGAGGAACATCAGTCCAGATGTTCAACATCAGTCCACAAACACAGATATTAGAGGAGCATCAGTCCAGATGTTCAACATCAGTCCACAAACACAGATATTAGAGGAGCATCAGTCCAGATGTTCAGCATCAGTCCACAAACACAGATATTAGAGGAACATCAGTCCAGATGTTCAACATCAGTCCACAAACACACTGTGAGTGATGCATGATTTGCACAGAAACACTGACGGGTGAAACACGGAAACACCCTGATCTATGGAGGACACCATCAACAGTCCGTCCCTGAATCTGACCAGTGAAAGCAGCCGTGGAGGTCAGAGGTCAGAGGTCACACAGGTTAGTCAGTGAGAGGCATTCCTCTGCAGTGCAAACACTGAATCAGATGAATGTTTAAACAGCTTTAAAACGAACACACTAAACGTAAAAGTGAATAAAGTACAGAGATTTGAACATGAGTCATCAGTAAAAAGTGTTCAGTTCACTTAAATTTTTTTAGTAAACCTGTTGCCTTAATTTTTTTTTTTTCATTAAGTAAATAAATGTAATGCTTAATTGAAAAAATTAAGTTATGTGAACTTGACAATTCCACATTACTTAATTTTTTGATTAAGCATTACATTTATTTACTAAATAATTTAAGTTAAGTCAACTGATCACTTTTTACGTTACAGGGTTGAAGATTGTCTCTGATAATAATGGCTGGTGTCATATTTCATGGTGTAGATTCGCATTTTATTGAGTCTCTGAGAGACATTATCAAACCACAACATGACAGATCTGACATCAGCAACACCGCGACACCACAGACGTTCAGCAGAGAGGCTCATGGGAAACAGATTGTGATTTTGGGTTTCTCCTCGGTGTCTCGATATAGAAGCGTTAAACATTAATCCTCCACAAACACATGCTTGTGTGATGTGGCTAAAGCTGGATGGGGTCCAAAAGCCTCAGGTAAGATCCACACTTGAACAACAGCCTGAACAAACGTTTCTAACCAGATCTCGTTCGCTCAGACTCGTGGGAGCATGTTCATCTCTCTTTAGTGTGTAATGTTGATGTTTGAGTGTGAAAATATATCAGTGTCAGTGTTTCTGAACTCCTGAAACGCCTCCATTGTAGTCTTGAGTTTCTTCCAGGAACGAACACGTCACGATATTCCTCATTATAATAATTAATACGCAGAATAAAGGGGCGGGGCCTGGTTGAGTTAGTTAGTAGTGTGTTAAACTGGCGGTTATGGTAAGGGACATTTCCCAAACACACTCGAAGCGCTCGACCAATCACAACACACTGCTCCAGCCGACCAATCAGAGCACAGTGTGCTTTTCAGGAGGAGGGGCTTCATAGAGACAGGAAGTGAACAGAGCGTTACTGACAGACTGGGAAGAGAGGAGCCGCAACAATGGAGAATATGAGGAAAATAATCAACATTCAAGCGTGAAAACCTGATCTAGTAGAGCCTGAACACAACCGCAACACTTTGAGAAAGGGGGATAATAGGTCGTCTTTAATATATAAACTGAAAATGTAAAAAAAACAAAAACAATTCAAAATATTAATATTGTTTAAACTACTATCGTACGATTCATCGTTGAAGAAATCAACTAGCTCGTCACGACTGTTTCCCGAAACCGTATCGTCACAAACTGGCCGTTCATCCACGTTGGTTTATGATGTCATGAACGTGGAGTAATAACTACTTTTAGTGAATCTGTTTGAGACTGAACTAACGCTAGATGTTTTGCTATAGATTACAGACATGTCATCTGAGGACTGTTCCTCGTTTTTCTCAGTTATTTTGCTTTATTTCCAGATTCACTCATAGTCTCGTTCTTACACACTAGAGCTCGTTCACACATGCGCACTCTTCAAAAACTACACTTTAAATCTCTTGACAAACTAAAGGACGTAAATGACATTTGTATGTATCGTAATAAAAGACACAGGTTGTACTGAATGTCATCTTGCTTATTTTGCTCAAGATCAGTGGCCAGTTGCATAATCTGTTAAGACTAGTCTTACAAGTTAGTCATCCAATTTTATTCTTTAAAATTGTTAAGAACTTTTTAAAGTCAGTAACATAAAAACGTAGATTGGTCTAATTTGACACCGAACAGTAAGACTGATTACCCCGAACTAACTTCTAGTTGATCATACTAGTTCTTAAGACACAGTCTTAACATAATGGCTATTCGGTTGTTAAGTCGTGACGTAACCAATACTCTTTCCGGGTCTAAAGTCCAGGTCCTCTCTACCTACCTACCGCTTTCGCTGGTGTTTTGGTTATTATTGAGTGTTTTTACAATGCCGCAGTGCTGTGTCCCGTGTCCCGAGCTAACTCACTTCAACCTCGTAAATCTTCTTTTTCATTGATGCCTGGACTCTACCCTTAATTATGCCACCTGAGTGATGAGCTACACTAACCACTCTGTTGGTGTTAAAGGAATTTAAACCCTTTTTGACCGCCAAGGGTGCCTCACTAAGAAGGACGTGATCGTACATAAATTTACAGGTTTCACCGTTGTTATTTCAGGACGAGAGGAGCGCTTGGACCCAAAACGTCACGCGTGACGTCAGACTTAACAATCGGATGTTTATGCAACTGGCCCTGATTTATTGAGTCCACATGTCATGCAAACTAGAAACTCTTCTAATCACAGGTTGAGAGTGTCGTTACACACACACACACACACACACACACACACACACACACACACAACTCTGCGATGCTGTTTGCGAATGTTTGTTGGAACGATGGTTTCGGGAAGCTGCTGATAGCGACAGAACTTGCGAACACAGTTGGCTAACGATGCTTTCGGGAAACCAGAGCGTTACTGACAGACTGGGAAGAGAGGAGCCGCAACAATGGAGAATATGAGGAGAATAATCAACATTCCAGCAGGAAAACCTGTTAGAGCCTGAAAACCACATCAACACTTTGAGAAAGGGCGTAATAGGTCGTCTTTAAAAGTGTGGTTGTCAACATGGCAGGTTAAGAATGGACAATTAATTATTTTGAGTGTGTGTGTGTGTGTGTGTGTGTGTGTGTGTGTGTGTGTGTGTGTGTGTGTGTGTGTGTGTGTGTGTGTGTGTTCAGGGCTGCGGTTTGTCTGGAGACGCTTAAATCTGACATGTCGCGTCGGGTGAGGGAAATGAAACATACACAGACGAGATGTTCATGTTGGTTAAATCCTCTCAGACGCATGTCAAGACTCGATCGGAGAGAAACAGGACAAAGCATGACTATATCTGCTGATCATAAGCTGATGTTAGTCACCAGCCTTCAGTGAAACACTAGCAGAACCGTCTCTGGAACTAAGAATACATGCTGACCTCCTTCTCACTCGGAGGAGAGCACAGGTGCATTGTGGGAAATGAGAAACCGCTTTGAGGAAGCAAAGGCTGAACCTGATCAACTCTGATCAGTGATAGACCAATATATCAACACCAGTGGACCGTTAACTGAGCCAAACCTGGCAGATCATCAGAAACACTCGTCGACCAGCACTCAGATATTTTTAGAGACAATTTTGAAGTGAATATTGTGTAAAATACATGTTTTGAGGAACATGGGAGTGTGAGAGGACGCGGAGGGGTCTGCTGAAAAGTTAAAAATAAATAAATAAATAAATAATGAATTAATTAAATATGTTAAAAAGAAGTAAAATAAAAATAAAAAATAAAAATGAATACATTTTATATTATTTATTTATTTATTTAGAACATGTAAAAGAAACAGTAATAATAATAATACAATTAAAAATAAATGATAAAACAAACAAAACAAAAAACAAATACTCATCAAAACAGAACGCAAAAAAACAATATTAACTTATACATGTCCGAAAAGGAGTAGGGAGAAGCATAAGCTTATTTAATCCTACCCCTTCTCACTACTTCTCACTAATAAATAATTTAAATTTAAATATACAAATGAATCTGCTCAAAAGTTAAATAAATACAAAATAAAATAATTTAAATATATTAAAAACAAATAAATATAAATTAAAATAAAAAAAATGTATGTACTAGAGGATCTGCTGAAAAGTTTAGAGAAAAATTATGTAAAATGTAAATAAATAAAAATAAATAAAAATAATTAAATTAAAATATTCTTAAGGGTTCTGCTGCAAAGTTTAGAGAATAATAGTGTAAAACATTCAATAAAAAAAACAAATTTTGTTAAAAAACATTTTGTTAAAACAAATACATATTAAAATTTAAATAAATAACATTAAATAAAACTACAAATTAAATAATAATTTAACTTAACATTTAAATTGTACTAAAGGATCTGCTTAAAAGTTGAGAAAACCTGTGTAAAATGGAAGTAAATAAATACTAAATAAATCTTAAAATAGATGCATATTAAAATTAAAATAAATAAATAAAATAAACAATACAAATTAAATAAAATCTAAATTAACCATTCAATTAAGAGGTACTAAATAATCAGCTAAAAAGTTAAAGAACTAGTGTATAATGTAAATGAATTAATGACAAATATGAATGAATGAATTAATTAATTAATGGTACAAATTGAAAGGTATACAAATGGATTTGCTGAAATAGTGTAAAATGTAAATAAATTAATTCTAAATAAACATTAAAATAAAACAAATACATATTACAATTTAAATAAATAACATATTACATTTAAAATTAAAGAAATAAAATAAAAAAATAAAAAAATAAATACATTTCAATGAAAATGTAAATGAACATTTAAATTGAAAGACTGCTAAAATGTTAAGGGAAAAATAGTGAAAGTGCAAATACATAACCAATAAAATAAAATAAATAAATACCTATAATTCGATTTTATAATGTATATGAATATTAATTAAATATACACTGGGCTCTTAAAGCTTAATAGGATTTTTTTTTATTATTATTATTCATTGCTTTCATTTATTCACAGTGTAATTTGTGGGATTTTCATTATATTTGTGGGTTTGATCAGAACATTATAAACATGTCAGTGTCAGAAACTCCAGTCTCATAACCAGAGGAACCTGATGAGGAACCTGATGACTCCACAAACTCAGTTTAACACGTCAACATTAGTCAGGCATCTAACGCTGAACTTCACACACTTCTCTAATGATTCAGAAAGCTTGCAACCTGGAATTACAGAAGCCAGTGAGACGAGAAGTGTTTCTGATCGACATGTTAACATGAGGCGTGAGCAGAGACACGATCACACACACCTGTCAATCATCACGATCAGCTCTGAGTCTCATCAAAGCATGCACATCTACTGCATTTACAACAGAAAACACCCACAATGCACTGCGCTTGACTTCATCTTCCATTTCCAGTGTGATGAATGAACCAAAAGATTTTTTTTTTTTGACAAATGTCTTGATTGGACTGTCAAAAGCTGAGATATTTTTACACAAAATTTAAACCATTTTCAGGAAACAGCTGAACACGTATCTTTTTCGGCAACACTTGATCCATTAACACTTTATCCTCTAATTCTATATCTATTATCTTTATTTTTTTTTTAAACTTAGACTAAACTGGAAGGGTTACAGCACTTGCATATTGTTTAACTATTGTTCTCATTTGTAAGTCGCTTTGGATAAAAGTGTCTGCTAAATGATTAAATGTAAGTGTTTTAAAAGGGCGAAAGATAGACTTGATTTAGATTCTAATTGGACAGAATTAAACATGCAACATGATGATGTCATGTGACAACAATAGAACTTATTACTGTTTGAAAAAATGCAAAAAGGGGGAAAAGTTTAGATAGAAACTCGTATAAATTTAATTAAATAATGGTGCTGTCAATATATATACAGTGGGTACGGAAAGTATTCAGACCCCCTTCAATTTTTCACTCTTTGTTATATTGCAGCCATTTGCTAAAATCATTTAAGTTCATTTTTTCCCCTCATTATTGTACACACAGCACCCCATATTGACAGAAAAACACAGAATTGTTGACATTTTTGCACATTTATTAAAAAAGAAAAACTGAAATATCACATGGTCCTAAGTATTCAGACCCTTTGCTCAGTATTTAGTAGAAGCACCCTTTTGATCTAATACAGCCATGAGTCTTTTTGGGAAAGATGCAACAAGTTTTTCACACCTGGATTTGGGTATCCTCTGCCATTCCTCCTTGCAGACCCTCTCCAGTTCTGTCAGGTTGGATGGTAAACGTTGGTGGACAGGCATTTTCAGGTCTCTCCAGAGATGCTCAATTGGGTTTAAGTCAGGGCTCTGGCTGGGCCATTCAAGAACAGTCACGGAGTTGTTGTGAAGCCACTCCTTCGTTATTTTAGCTGTGTGCTTAGGGTCATTGTCTTGTTGGAAGGTGAACCTTCGGCCCAGTCTGAGGTCCAGAGCACTCTGGAGAAGGTTTTCGTCCAGGATATCCCTGTACTTGGCCGCATTCATCTTTCCCTCGATTGCAACCAGTCGTCCTGTCCCTGCAGCTGAAAAACACCCCCACAGCATGATGCTGCCACCACCATGCTTCACTGTTGAGACTGTATTGGACAGGTGATGAGCAGTGCCTGGTTTTCTCCACACATACCGCTTAGAATTAAGGCCAAAAAGTTCTATCTTGGTCTCATCAGACCAGAGAATCTTATTTATCACCATCTTGGAGTCCTTCAGGTGTGCTTTCATGTGTCTTGCACTGAGGAGAGGCTTCCGTCGGGCCACTCTGCCATAAAGCCCCGACTGGTGGATGGCTGCAGTGATGGTTGACTTACTACAACTTTCTCCCATCTCCCGACTGCATCTCTGGAGCTCAGCCACAGTGATCTTTGGGTTCTTCTTTACCTCTCTCACCAAGGCTCTTCTCCCCCGATAGCTCAGTTTGGCCGGACGGCCAGCTCTAGGAAGGGTTCTGGTCGTCCCAAACGTCTTCCATTTAAGGATTATGGAGGCCACTGTGCTCTTAGGAACCTTAAGTGCAGCAGAAATGTTTTTGTAACCTTGGCCAGATCTGTGCCTTGCCACAATTCTGTCTCTGAGCTCTTCAGGCAGTTCCTTTGACCTCATGATTCTCATTTGCTCTGACATGCACTGTGAGCTGTAAGGTCTTATATAGACAGGTGTGTGGCTTTCCTAATCAAGTCCAATCAGTATAATCAAACACAGCTGGACTCAAATGAAGGTGTAGAACCATCTCAAGGATGATCAGAAGAAATGGACAGCACCTGAGTTAAATATATGAGTATCACAGCAAAGGGTCTGAATACTTAGGACCATGTGATATTTCAGTTTTTCTTTTTTAATAAATGTGCAAAAATGTCAACAATTCTGTGTTTTTCTGTCAATATGGGGTGCTGTGTGTACAATAATGAGGGAAAAAAATGAACTTAAATGATTTTAGCAAATGGCTGCAATATAACAAAGAGTGAAAAATTTAAGGAGGTCTGAATACTTTCCGTACCCACTGTATGTGTGTGTGTGTGTGTGTGTGTGTGTGTGTGTGTGTGTGTGTGTGTATGTGTGTGTGTGTATTTACAAACTTTTGTTAGATGTGTTTAATCGCGATTAAACGATTTGACAGTATTAATAAATAAATCTTAAAATAAATAATAAAAATAAGATTGAACTAACTAAAATATATTTGGCTAAAATAAAAACTTATTTAAAATAAATAACACTGATTTAAATAAATAAATAATTTATTTATTAATTTATTGATAATTAATTGACAAATGTAATAAATAAATACATTATAATTAATTACTAATTAATTATACATTTATATATAAATTACTAATCTATTTATTTTAAACAAAAAAATAATACATTTGATTGAAATAAATAAAAAACAAATAATAAAAAATAAAAAACATGATTATATATAATAAATAAAGTTTAATAAATAAATAAAAATTACATAGTAAATAAATAAAATTATATAATAAATAAAATATTAAAAAATAATAAATATGATTAAAAATGATGAAAATAAACAATACATCTATAACAGTAAAGTACTATATTGAGTAATGATACAACGCATATCATTTTTCACATATTTATAAAGCGTCTGCTAGATGATTAAAAGTAAAGGACTGGAGACTCCTGATCTAGCGGACATGAGCGTGACGTTTACGGTGATGCAAAATCACATGTGAAGTGCGTTTTAAAAGAGTGTATGCTTGCAATGCACTGGCCCAGCGTTTGAGGCTATATTAACCGTGTGTGTGTGTGTGTGTGTTGTTGGCAGTAGATCACAGTCAGTGTGAATTATACAGCGGATAATTCCCTTTATTCTGGCTGGGTTTCTTTCATGTCAATGGCCAGGTGCAGCAGTGCACACACACACACACACACACACACACACACACACACGCACATATTGATCTGGACTGTAGAAGAAGATAGTTTACACTGTTAACCGCTATATGCTTGTGCTGATACACTTCAGTGCGATCACGCAGAGCGAGAACAGCTTGTGTTCATACACTTGTGTACATTTTGGGCTTAAAAGGGCCATTTGCAGATCTGATTTAATGTCACGCAAGCAATATACAAACTGCACATATTTCATCATATTACAGACGGTGTTTTGCTTTACGGCGAGTGCTCATGAGAACAGAACATCAAGAGCATCACAGACCACTATACGCTTACATGCACTTAAATAATCCCTTTATAATGGGATTGATGGAAAAGCGTTCATGTAAACACAGTCAATCAGGATGAAAGGGTGATCAGAAATAATCTGATCGACATCAACATTTTTTTATTTAAATTAAATTAATAAGCAGAGCATAATAAATTAGGCTACAATAATAATAATATGAATCAATAATAATACACTAAATAATGTAATATAATGCAAAACTTAATGGAAAGTAAGTGCATTCTCAGTGAACAGGGTTTTCCAACTGGGGTCAGGGGAAAAGCTGGGAAAAAGCTGGGGAAAATGTTAAATTAACAAATAAGCAATAAAAATGAGATTAGGTTACACACTATATTAATGCATTATTAAAAACTCTAATAAATCACATATTAATATATTTCTTTAAAATCTAAAAGATTAGAATAACACAAAATGTATTTAAATAAATATATAAATAACTTAGATTAAAATAACAATTTAATTAAAATAAGCAAAATTTGATTGAAATAATTAAATAAATTTGACTAAAATAAAAAAAACGGATTAAATAAGTCAAATTTGACTGAAATAAATAAATAAATAAATAAATAATAAATTTGAATCAAAAAAGAAAATGATTAAAATAAGTCCAATTTGATTGAAAAAAATACATTGGTTAAAATAAAAATGATTAAATAAGTCAAATTTGATTTAAATAAATATATAAATAAATAATAAATATGATTAAAAAAGACATTATTAAAATAAGTCAAATTTGATTTAAATAAAAAATAAATGTGATTTAAAAAAAAAATTGAAATAAATTTGATTTAAATAAATAAATCAAGTTTGATCTGAATGTGGCGACTGGGAACTGCTCATGCACTGAAGAATTGTTTGGAAATCGTTTAATATAGGAATATCTGAATCAGATTGCAACATTTAGGGTTCGTATAAACAATTTCCATTAATGTAAACAAATGTACAGTCAATAAATCACACATCAGAAATCAACACACATTTCTCTGCAACAGTAAAGCTGAAGTGTGATTGTAAAGCATGACATGCAGTGAGAATCGCATCGTCCAACAGGAAAAGACTGCAGGTGAGAGCAGCAGATGGAGTGAACCGAGTGTGTTCGGGTCAGAGAGTGTGTGTGAGTGTGTGTGTGTGTGTTAACAGATCGAGGCTGAGGACCATCTGTCTCACGGCCGCGGGGATACGGACCCGCTCTGCTCATAACCGGAGGAGATATTAATAGATAAACGCACATATGTCACATCACGGACACTCAACAGAAACCTGTTACTATCGGGACCATTTCAACACATGGAAAATACGGCATAATGCACAGAAAAAATCAGTTTATGTTGTTATCAGTAAATATAAATCTCCTCTGAAATCAGAATCAGAAATCAGAAATGTTTTGTGAGCATCAAATCGTCATATTAGAGTGATCATGTGACTGAAATGATGTAATGATGCTGAAAATGTAGCTTTGATCACAGGAATAAATAAAATTGTACAACATATTCACATAGAAAACTGTTATTTTAAATTATAATAATATCTCACTATTTTTACTGTATTTTTGATCAAATAAATCCACCTTTGGTGAGCCGAAGAGACTTCAAACAAAAACATGTAAAAAATCTTTATTATTCCATTATTACACTTTTTAAAGGATTAGTTCACTTTAGAATTAAAATCTCCTGATCATTTACTATTTATTTTATTGTTAATGTCTTTCTTTCTTCAGTCGAAAAGAAATTAGAGTTTTTTGACGGCCATATAGTGACTTCAATGGGGTCCAACGGGTCGAAGGTCCAAATGTCAGTTTCAGTGCAGATTCAAAGTCTCTACAGGATCCCAGTTGAGGAATAATACTCTTATCTAGACAAACCAGCGGACATTTTATACAATAAATAAACATTTATATACTTTTTAACCACAAATGCTCGTCTTGCACTGGCTGTGATGCGCCACACATTACGTAATCACGTTGAAAGGTCAAGCGTGACGTAGGCGGAAGTACCGACCTAGTGATTACAAAGCCAATGTGCAAAGACTAAGTCAAACACAAATAAATAAATAAATAAATAAAAGGTAAAACAACGAGTTTTTCACCCTTTCCTACATTTCTGAACCGGAACATGCGTGACCTTTCAACATGAATACGTGCAAGACGAGCATTAGTGGTTAAAAGTATATAAATGTTTATTTATTGTATAAAATGGCTGATGGTTTGTCTAGATAAGACTCTTATTCCTTGGCTGGGATCCTGTAGAGACTTTGAATCTGCACTGAAACTGAGATTTGGACCCCACTGAAGTCACTATATGGAGAAAAATCCTGGAATGTTTTCCTCAAAAACCTTCATTTCTCAAGAAAGAAAGACATGAACATCTTGGATGACGTGTGTGTGAGTAAATTATCAGGAAATATTAATTCTGAAATGAACTAATCCTTTAGTTTCTGCAAGGCTGCAAAAGGCTGCAAATGAGCTGTAATACATGAAATGACTGTGTTGTGTGCATAAAAGCGTGATCTGAAGTCTCTCCAGAGAACAACAGTGAGCTCGTACCTTGTGTCTGCACTTCAGGACGACACCGTATGCTCCTGCCAGAGAAAGAGAGAGAAACAAACAGGTTTTACTCAAACTTTCACCCAGTTCTACCTGTCTTTGTACACACGACTCTCAGCAGGTTCATGCAGCCGAGCCAAAACCCTGAGCGTTTAGTGTCTGATGAATGAAGCGACTGAAGGGAGGAGGACGGAGAGAGACGAGGCATTGATTTACACACCTGACAAAGAGAGAGAGAGAGAGACGTTAAGAGAACCGCAAGAACATCTTGTTTTCTCTTAAGACCTTCGGGACGGGACGCAACCGAGGAACAAATCGCTGCCAACACATTCGTTTAATCAGCCCAGTTCATTATAAATCTCATATGAGCGCGTTTAGCCCAAACAATCCGACAATTGGCACGCAGGTGTTTGTGGGTTCTGGCTCTATCTCTGGCACAGATCTACAGTCCCGCAGGATCTGAGCTCTTCCGAACAACAGATCCGAGAACAAGCTCAGACTCACGTTTACCACAGCCTGATGTCCAGAGCTACAGAGCTCTTATAGAGTATATTAGGGCGACTCGTTATTAAGGTCATTGAGTTCATGATGGCGTGGGCGATACACTGGTAGACACTGTGGCTTGTGGTTTTCCAAAGTTACGAGCCTTTCAGCATTTTCACAGGCCACAATTTTGACGTTGAAACCATGGGGAAAATATAGATATTGTTAATAATAACTCATAATTTGGAAGCAGGTAAATTAGGCTGCTTTAAAGGGAGACCCAGACCCTTTAAACCAGGAAAGCACGTAAAAGTCCTGGCAGAAAGCGATGCATAAGGATGTAGTGTAACGACGAATTATGGTGTTGACAACTTAGTGTTACTAATAATTGTTGCAAACTGGTACTTACCAACAAAATATGAGTGCATTCCTGGAGCTGGGGGTCGTTACACTACATCCTTATGCATCGCTTTCTGCCAGGACTTTTACGGGCTTTTCCCAAATCACTGAAGTGACGTTGACGTCCGGGTTAGCGGTAGCATTAGCCGTCAGGCAAGTGTTATTTAAATAAACTCCTGATGTACTTACAAACTTTCCAATGCCTCGTTGTATGAGTACAGAACCTATTTGTACGACTGTAGAAGTTTGGTGCCATTCTGGGCATTATTAGTGGAGTAATTTACGAGATACATCATATGATCCATTAGCGCCTGCACTAACCCATCCGGCTGATATCTCTAAATAAGCTCTAACTTTAATAATATTCATCCAAGGGAAAAGAGGCTTTCTTGGGGGGTGTTTGGCTCGAGGTCATGGTGCAAAGGACCCTAGGTTTGACTTTACTCCGAACCATCCCTTTAAGACCGAATGCACGGATCCATTACACTGTTACACGTGCGTTTTCTTTCTCAACTGTTTACATTCACATACAACATAACTGACTGTACTTACATGAATAATCGCCAAGACTGGCATTTTAACATTATGTTGTGTGTATTTAAATGCAATAAGCAGCAAAAAATAACTCAATTTAATACTGAGGGGAGGCTTTATGTGCCGCACTTTGGGCGTTTGAGCACAAAATTATGCTCAATACGCGCAATCTCATGCCGAAATTCATGCCCTGTAACTGCAAAAATATTAATCCGGAGAAAATGAATGGAGTGAGTGAGGAGAGGCGGGTTCGTGTGTCACTCGCTGTCTGAGAGATGAGAGAGAGAGAGAGAGAGATAGAGAAAGCACAGCTGGTATCATGTTTATTCTGTGGAAAATGAGTATCGCACACGTTTCAGATATTTTAGTATTGATATGTTTAAAAAAGTCTATATTTTTGACCACACTACACTCACGTGATGCTGCTGTGCTCCTCGGTCACGAAAGCTTATCGTTTTGTGAGCGTTTTTAAGTATTGCTGTATAAAAACATGTGATTTTTAATAGTGATGCACCGATATGAACATTTTGGCTGATAACGATAACCGATAATTCTTTATATTTGAAAGCCGATAACCGATATATTGGCCGATAAATCTAAATCCAAATTTCTATATAATTTTAACCTGATTACAAAAACAAAAGTCTCACTCTTAAAATCCATGTCCCAAACACACAATTAAACTGTTCTCATTATAATTTTATGTAGCCGATATGACAGACTTTTTGCACTTTACTGTATTTTCCTTTTTTCAAGTGATTCCAATCATATTTCAGTCAATTCAAAACCATCATGTTGAACAGAGCTCATCTGAAGTGTCTCAGCTGAAGGAAATAACACATTATTTATCGGCTTTAATATATCGGACGGATTTTCTTATCGGGACGATAAAGATAAGATTAAAAATAAACATATATCGGCCGATACCGAAATGGTGGCTGATATATCGTGCATCCCAAATCTTTAACCGTTGAAGTGCAGTAAGCAGCGAAAGACTCATTGCGCTATAAGTGTGCGGTGTGAGATGGTTTCTGATCGCTGTCTGAGAGACGCATGAAGAGTGTGTGAGTCCTGAAATGAGTTCTTTCTGCCGCCTTATTGAGCTTGAACAATCAAACACACACTTATGTGTCAAAATGCCTGTCAAAATGCCACAGTCAGTTATGTCTTAAAGTCCCCCTGTAGTCAATAATTGTATCCCT
Organism: Leuciscus leuciscus; assembly: GCF_965113295.1. NCBI lineage: Eukaryota > Metazoa > Chordata > Actinopteri > Cypriniformes > Leuciscidae > Leuciscus > Leuciscus leuciscus. The sequence goes on from NC_138742.1 coordinate 4,481,685, forward strand.
TAAAACTCATCTTTGATCACCAAAATTACATATTTAAGTGTTTTTTCCTTGGAATTTTCTTTTTTTCCATGCCTTAAAATATCTTGAATGTAACTCGACACCCTTGCCTCATTTAGTATACGCGATTCTGTGAATATGCAAATTAGCCCCGCCTCCACTCACTCGCACAGCTCAGAGATCCACTCGCTGACGATCACGTGCAAAAACAAGATAGAACCAACAAAATATTAATAACTGATTATGTATGCTGTTGTTTTTCTATGAATTTTTTTTTGCATAATAGCAGTAGTTTGCTTTTGCCAAATATTTTTGTCAGATTATTACTTTAACCAAGTTTAGTGTTTTGATTTCCTTTGTATTTAAATATTTAAAATATATATATAATATTTTCCACATACATACATACATACATACATATATACATATACATATAATTGTAGAGAAGAACTCAAAAGCATAGTGTGTTTTTTTCCCCCCCAAAAAATATGATTCATATGATTAACGATGATGGAGCCACCATTTCATATTCTGACATAATAAGATGTTAAGATTTGATAACTTCACTGTCATGAATAATGAAAAGGAAAAGGCATTTATTATAGATCGGGATGATTTTTACTTCAGCATTGAAGAAAAATCAGACATTAAATAGCTTTAATATCTCAATTAGACAGCAATGAGATTAAACGGAGAGCAAATGGAGACTTGTGATGAAGAATCTGCTTTTCAGACGTTTCTCTTGAGAAAGACTCCAGTGATCTCACACGTCTCTCAGTGATACTTATGAACCTACACACACTAGACACCATTTTTACTCAGAAATTGCTAGCAAATTTCACAAATAATAAAAGAAAAGAAACACATTGAATTAAACATGAAATTTTGAATTTACAAATTCTTAACAATAAACTGTTTTATTTACAACTTCAAAAAATCTTTTTTACAGTATAGTATGTATTAATATTTTGAATTAGCTTTTATTTTTATATTTTCAGTTTATATATTAAAGACGACCTATTATGCCTTTCTCAAAGTGTTGCGGTTGTGTTCAGGCTCTACTAGAACAGGTTTTCCTGCTTGAATGTTGATTATTTTCCTCATATTCTCCATTGTTGCGGCTCCTCTCTTCCCAGTCTGTCAGTAACGCTCTGTTTACTTCCTGTCTCTATGAAGCCCCTCCTTCTGAAAAGCACACTGTGCTCTGATTGGTCGGCTGGAGCAGTGTGTTGTGATTGGTCGAGCACTTCGAGTGTGTTTGGGAAATGTCCCGCCCCTTTCCATAACCACCAGTTTAACACACTACTAACTAACTCAACCAGGCCCCGCCCCTTTATTCTGCGCATTAATTATTATAATGAGGAATATTGTGACGTGTTCGTTCCCGGAAGAAACTCAAGACTACACTGGAGGCGTTTCAGGGACGTTTTTTTTTTAAGTTTAAATTTTAATTGTTAAACTTTAGCCTATTTCAAATAACAAAAATTATTTTTAATAGTTTTAGTTAACCATAACAACACTGGTGTCTCCAGATCTGCTCAGGATATCAATGTCTGCAATCAAAAGTCTTCAATATGAACTAAAGCATTTCTCATCAAATCATCATTACTGGAAGTCAAGCGAACATGAGAAAGAGTTTGAGTGGAAATACAGCGGCTTCTGTGAGAGCGACAGAACGTTCCTCCGGTCTCGTGTTCGTCAGCGTGAGTTTGTTTCTCTGAGTCTCGTTATTTATCCTCCACTTCACACTGCCATGACATCAGTGCAGCGCTGATGCGGGAGGAAGATGGACCAGAAGAACAGCGCGCACACACACACACACACACACACACACACACACTAACCCTACCCCTAAACCTACCCATCACACACACACACACACACACAAACCCCTAAACCTACCCATCACACACACACACACACTAACCCAACCACTAAACCTGCCCATCACACACACACACACACACACACTAACCCGATCCCTAAACCTACCCATCACACACACACACACACACACACACACACTAACCCTATCACTAAACTTACCCATCACAGAAAACTTTCTGCATTTTTACATTTTTAATAAAACACTGTTTAGTGTGTTTTTAAAGTGATTTGAACCGACTCATAAATCACGTTCATGTTTTAATACCAGTGTAATACCCATGTCATTATACACACTTCTGTCCTCATATATCACAAAAACAAACACACTCTCACACACATACTCCCACACATCCCCCCCACCACCCCACCACACACACACACGCACACACACTCCCACACACACTCCCACACACACACACCAGTGCTGTGAATGTCTTGCGGTGAAATAATCACCAGCAACTCCTCAACTCAATGTGTAATAAAGACGTGATACTGGTAAACTACGCATCACTGCCAAGCCCCGCCCACTCCTCAGCCTCAGCCAATCAGGAGGAGAGACACACTCTCCTCAGCCAATCAGCTGAGGAGGAATGACCAGTTTCTGCAAGGCAGTGAATCTCGATGATCAAGTGAAACCAGCTCATCTTCAAGACATATCTAGCTTAACCTGCTTTTTCCAGAGCTGGAATAGACACACAACAAGAAAACGAGGCCATAAAAGTGGAACTGTGACCCGCTTTACAGGCGCAACCCTTTCCATCAGCATTTCATCTCCATTTTTCCTGAATAAGGAGAACATCTAATAAGGACTCAGTTTGACTAAAGAGGAAGCTTTTTTAGCCCTAACACAACACAATGAAGAGCAGGTGCACATAATGAGCTCAACTAATCATCATTAT
>NC_138742.1:4494467-4524467 GCF_965113295.1 Leuciscus leuciscus
AGCGCTGCGTTACCTCACAAGCTTCATTCGTCTAATACACGTCTAATACACTGACCTGTGTGAGCACTAATACAGCACTTGCGTTTGGTAGAATGAAATCTCCATTCCTTTATATCCGTGGGACTCGCGTGTGGCGCTGATATCATGATAAAAACATCAGTGTATTCACTCATCCATAAACATTATTAGATCCTTCAGCTTGACGACAAGTTCCATAATTCCGCAGGAAATTTTGCGTCATCAATTTACGCCCTTGTAATTGTGAGGTAAGCGACCCCTAGCGGCGGAAAAAAATACATATTGTACCTTTAATAAATAAATTAATAAATATTGCACAAAATATCAAATTTCTGACACCTATTAGAAAATAACTAATTATCTAAATATTTTTGGAAATATCTAACGATACAAATCGAATAAATAAATGAAATATTGCCAGAAATATAAAATATCTGTCAATACTGATAATTGCATAAGTAAATAAATAAATAAATAAACAAATAGGCAAACAAATAAATAAATATTTCCATAAATATGAAATATTTGACAATACCAATTACATTAATGTATAAAATACTGCAAAAAATATAAAATATCTGTCATTACCGATAATTACATAAGTAAATAGATGAATAAATATTTTGGAAATATCTGACAATACCAATTACATAAATGTATAAAAATAAATAAATATTTTGGAAATATCTGACAATACCAATTACATAAATGTATAAAAATAAATAAATATTTTGGAAAAATCTGACAATACCAATTACATAAATGTATAAAAATATTGCTAGAAATATGTAATTATTGGTACTGACAGATATTTTATAAGTAAACAAATAAATAAACAAATAAAGCAAAAACATAATTACCGGAAATATAAAATATCTGTCAATACCGATAATTAGATAAATAAATAAATAAATAAACAAACAAGCAAGCAAACAAACAAACAAATAATTAAATATTACCGGAAACATCAAATATCTGACAATACAGAAATATAAAATATCTGTCAATACCAATAATTACACAAGTAAAGAAATAAGCAAACAAACAAATAAATAGGTCTAAATATTGCCAGAAATATCAAATATCTGACAATACCAATTAAATAAATATATAATATATTACGTATATATTACGATTATGATATAGAGAAATATCAAAATATCTGTACATGCCGATAATTACATAAGTAAATAAATAAACAAATTATCAAACAAACAAACAAATAAATATGGCCGGAAATATCAAATATCTGTCAATATGATAATTACATAATTAATTAATTAATTAATTAATTAATTAAATATTACCGGGAAAATCAAATATCGGACAATACCGATAATTACATGAATAAAAAAAAAAAAACAAGCAAACAAACAAATAAACAAATAAATAAATAAAGCCGGAAATATCAAATATCTGTCAATATGATAATTAATTAATTAATTAATTAATTAAATAAATAAAAACAAGCAAACAAACAAATAAACAAATAAAAAAAAAAAAAATAAAGCTGGAGATGTCAAATATCTGACAATACCGATTAAATAAATACATAAAATATCTGCATAGATAGATAGATAGATAGATAGATACTATAGATAGATAGATAGATAGATACTATAGATAGATAGATAGATAGATTATAGATAGATACTATAGATAGATAGATAGATAGATAGATACTATAGATAGATAGATAGATAGATAGATAGATAGATAGATAGATTATCGGTTCAACAATGCAGACTCTTAGCAAACATCTTTACTGGGATCCAGTAAACCAGCATCTGCTGTCCAAATCAAACCTGACCAAATGGTTTCAAAGATGTATCGCTATGTGGTTGCTAGGTGGTTGCTATGTGATTGTTTACCAGTTTCACCAAATGCTCTCCAAAACAAAACAACGAATCCTAAACCAACATCAGCACAATCTTATTTCATCTCGAAAAGGAGCAAATGTTTCCTCAGAGCCGGTTTGTTCTGTTTCATGTGTGGCGGCAGAGTTAAGTATTTGTGCGCGTGTGGGTCACAGATAATTAGGATGCGGCTATAAATAGTGCATGGCAGAAGCATATTCAGAGCCATTAAAGAACGACACGCTGAACTGAAGGAGAACGAGACTCGACGTGTCCAGAACACACTGAGAATCAAAAACACCTGCGATTACAGGGACATCATGTAAGAAGGTCAACTAGACGGCATGCTAGTGTTCTCTATAGACAGAGTCCATATCGCCTGATAAATATCAAGTATATTCCAAGAGATTGTAAAACAAAGAAATAAAAAATACCTGAAATATCATTATTGTAAAATATTGCCGATTTTTTATTTTTTTTACCGATACAGATTATTAGCATTTAATATATGCCCAATAACTGATATGCAGAATTTATATTTGTGCATTAATGGTTTTTAAATACGTATCTGAAATGCAGCGCCCTCTAGAGGCCAAATAAACCCATCACTGACGCCTCGTGGAGTTTGTTTTGACACGCGAGGCTGCGCTGCACTTCAGATGTGGATTTAAAACAGACGGTATGTTATACAGTACATTACCGTATGTGTTTTCATATCATTATACAGTATGACAGCGCCCTCTAGAGGCCAAATAAACCCATCACTGACGCCTCGTGGAGTTTGTTTTGACACGCGAGGCTGCGCTGCACTACAGATACGGATTTAAAACAGACGATATGTCATACAGTACACTACCGTACGTGTATTTCTATCATTATACAGTACAAGAGCGCCATCTAGAGGCCAAATAAAACCATCACTGACGACTTGTGGAGTTTGTTTTGACACGTGAGGCTGAGCTGCACTTCAGATACGTATTTAAAACAGACGATATGTTATACAGTACATTACTGTATGTGTTTCATATCATTATACAGTACGAGAGCGCCATCTAGAGGCCAAATAAAACCATCACTGACGCCTCATGGAGTTTGTTTTGACACGCGAGGCTGCGCTGCACTTCAGATACGGATTTAAAACAGACAGTAGGTTATACAGTACATTACCGTACGCGTTTCATATCATTATACAGTGAGAGCGCCCTGTAGAGGCCAAATAAACCCATCACTGACGCCTCGTGGAGTTTGTTTTGACACGCGAGGCTAAGCTGCACTTCAGATGCGGATTTAAAACAGACGGTATGTTATACAGTACATTACTGTATGTGTTTTCATATCATTATACAGTGAGAGCGCCCTGTAGAGGCCAAATAAACCCATCACTGACGCCTCGTGGAGTTTGTTTTGACACGCGAGGCTAAGCTGCACTTCAGATGCGGATTTAAAACAGACGGTATGTTATACAGTACATTACCGTACGTGTTTTCATATCATTATACAGTACGAGAGCGCCCTCTAGAGGCCAAATAAACCCATCACTGACGCCTCGTGGAGTTTGTTTTGACACGCGAGGCTGCGCTGCACTTCAGATGCGGATTTAAAACAGACGGTATGTTATACAGTACATTACCGTACGTGTTTTCATATCATTAAACAGCAATTAATTTGTTGACTAGATGCTGTATTAGTGGAGAACAGCACCAAAGGGAACTGCAAACATGAACAAATTCTCCTATATCAATGTTTTAAAATAGATCATTTAGGACTGGAGACTAAAAACGCTTCTGATAACCTGTTTGAACACAATCATTATTTTTGCAATTCTATTTGGTAAAAAAAAAAAGAAAAAAGAAAAAGGTCTTTCATTAATAATTGGAAAAAATTCGACTCAAGACTCAATGTGATTTTTCTGGAGCATCTCATGTAAAATTAAAGTCTCCATTTGGTCTTTCTGGGTCTCAGTACGTGCACTACACACAAACAGATGGACGTCTTTATGTTTGGTCTGTGTGTGAGCGTGTGTTTCCGCTGGCACAGAGTTGTGCATGTCATCACTTTAGACCAAAACGCCAACAAATCAGTGATGAACGTGAGGTCTGGGACTCAGGGGGGGGAGACAGACACGTCACATCAGTGCGATTACACTGAGAAAACAAACACACACACACACACACACACACCTCAACATGAGATGAAGCGATCATTAGTGATTGGTCGTTCATGAACGATTCGTTCGTTCATGAACGATTCGTTCGTTTTGCTTCAGTAAAGTGACAAATGAACTAAAGACTATAAGAAGCTCAATGCTCTTTTGAGGTGAAATACTAATTTTTATTTCTCATAATTTATATTTAGCTTCATTATAATGATTTTTAATTGTGGAATGTGACTGAAATCAAATATCTCCCAATATGGTTAAAGAATAAATAAAAAAATTAATACATAAATACATTTTGCCCAAAATATTACATATCAGCCAATACTAATTCATAAATAAATAAATGCTTGAAATATCTGCCAATAAATAAATAAATATCTGGCAATACCGATTAAATAAAAACTTAAATAAATTTAGCTGGAAATGACAAATATCTGCCAATACCAATAAATACACAAATAAATAAATGAATATGCCTAATTGAAGAAATAAATCACATATCACCGAGTAACCGATATATATTGTTTATACTGATACAGTCATTCAAAAACATTTTGCGTCTGTCAAGCGACCAATAATGAACTGCATTATAATGATTTTCTAATTCAGAATGTGATCAAAGATTGAACATATAAACATGTTCAGGGAATTTTGCATATGAAAAAATGTAACATTTAACAAATTTACTTGAATAAAGATTAGTCGACTTTTTTAACGAGATTCAATAAATCCGACTATTTACAAAACCCATTTAAATTGTGAAACCTGTTAATTAATCAGAAAAAGAACGTTATTCAGACTGATTTTTTAACAATGGAAAAGTGGGCGTTAAAGGGATCCTTCACCGATTAGCATTAAGCTTTGTATCGGTAGAAATCCGGTGGTATTCTCGAGTGACCGTGCTTCCCTCCCTCATGTCCCCCTGAGACCAGAGATTTCTGGATTGTGTGTCTGGAAAAAAGCTCTGATGACGTAAAAATCGTCATTTATCGTCATCAGAGGCTTTTTTGTCCAGAGGCGAGAGACTCCAGCCAATAGGAGGAGCTCGTTCCGCATGTGTTCAACCCGCCCATAGGGGGATCTCACGATAAAACGCCGTCTTTTCAGTTTCCAGTCGACTAGTAGCCTAGCTGTATCATTTCTCCCGATACTGCCCTCTGTAACCGGGAGGCGTGGCTTGGGAGTGGCCTCGTAGGGCAGCGAAGCAAGTGCATTCTGGGAGTTGTAGTCTTTCATCCATGTGAGCCAAAAATACATTTTCTGGCTTTTCTCAGTCTAGAAGTCACCAACTTCCAAAATAATTTCACATTTCTACTAGATAAATGACCCAATTAAAATACACACTCATCTTTCCAGCGGTGAAATATCCCTTTAAAGAATGAAGTCAGGTGATCAAGAAAAGAGGGGAGGGGCTAAAAAATACAATGGATTAGTTGATCAATTGGATTAAAAATGCATTTAAAATGGTTTGTTCAAAAAGTTCTCAAGGACTAAAAATGTATTATTTAAAGTTAAAATAAGTTTAAGTTACAGTAAGAAATGTGTTTTGGCCTTAATGAATGTGTCTGAGAGAGTGAATAGCACAGCTCAGAGCTCGACGGAGGTCATGCTGTCACTTCCTCATGCGCACACTCAAATGAACAAATAAAAATGCCAAAGCAGCCTGTTTTTCACTGCATATGAGCTCTGGACTCGGACTAATTCAATCAAGCCTCTCTGAAAAGAGCTAAAAATACAGCCGTCAGCCTTTAAACGTCAGAAATAGCAGACCGGTGAACGCTCCGGCTCTCACAGCACAAACACATCAGGCCGTGAATCCGACGCACATTTGGGGAAGAGGATCCATATACCTCCCAATACTGTTAAAGAATAGAAATATTACATATCTGCCAATACCAACTCATTAATAAATAAATAAATGCTAGAAATATCTGGCAATACAGATTAAATTTATAATTTTTTTACAGATTAAAAAATAAAATTAATTTAGCTGGATTTACAAATATCTGCCAATACCAATAAATACATGAATGAATTAAGTGTGCCCCAAAATTTGCCCAAAATATTACATATATCAATTCATAAATAAATAAATGCTCCAAATATCTGGCAATACAGATTAAATTAATTATTTTTTACAGATTAAAAAATTAAATAAATTTAGCTGGATTTACAAATATCTGCCAATATCAATAAATAAATGAATAAATAAATAAAATTTGCCCAAAATATTACATATATCAATTCATAGATAAATAAATGTTCCAAATATCTGGCAATGCAGATTAAATTAATAAATTTTTTACAGATTAAAAAATAAAATAAATGTAGCTGGATTTACAAATATCTGCCAATACCAATAAATAAATTAATAAATAAATAAATAAAATTTGCCCAAAATATGACATATATCAATTCATAGATAAATAAATGCTCCAAATATCTGGCAATACCGATTAAAGAAAAACAGTGAGATTTGGCCGTTCAGCCTGTTAATGCTTACAAAGAGAGTCCTAGAATCAAACAAAGAATCTTCTCAGCTGGTTTTAAAGCCGATCCACCTGGACGACACTCCTGATCCGCCGTACAAACTCACCGTGTTTCTGGGTTCAGTCCCCAGACGCACAAAATGAGAACATGTAAGGAGGACGAGGGGAAAAAAGCCAGAGAGAAAGAGACTGATACTATAAACACCTTCTGAACTGAATATAGTGACGACCTTCTGAAATCAGAACAGAAACATAGACTGTATGCATCGTGTTAAAGCGTGTTTTTATGTGTGAGAACGGTTTATTTCACTGGCTAAACGTTGCATTTTAAAGCTTTAAAAACGACGGCCGTTTCAAACAGGTTTCCTGGACACTCCCCTCATCTGCCATTGGTCAGCCAAACGGATAGCCCCGCCCCCAAACTCATGCCACTGGTCGAGTCAATAACTGTAGTTTCGGGCTGGTCGTAGATCGGAAAGCACTTTCAGTGGAATCAGCTTACAAATGATGTATTTATAGTTGCATATTGAGCTTGGATACAAGAAAGTATTTCAACATCCAAATAAAAAGACACTTAACCTTTAACTTACCGCAAATTAGCAATTAAATGCAGTTTTTGCCTGTAACAGAGAATTATTCTCTAAGAGCTGAAGAGAAACAATGATTTCTGTCCTTTTCCATGTAAACAAGGTCAGCGTGACCTCAAAAACTGAACACTCGTCGTGATGATGAAGGCCAAAGCTTCTCAAGATCTTCATCAGGCGGACACATTAGCTCATCATAACACCGGTTACAAACGAGCTACATTTACTAAATCACTGTCATGCGTGAGAAGAAACCGTCTAGATGTGGAAAAACTTTCACTGCATTCATGGTAAACATTTTGCAAATACCTGGGAATCGAACCCAAGACCTTGGCGTTGCAAGCGTCAAACTTTACTGTAGAAAACTAGAGATGTCATTGCAGTAAACGGCACAGCAACTCATTCATTACACCATTATAGAGCAGTAGTAGATTACAACACAACTGTAAATAGTATCAGAGAAATGTCTGAATATGTCAGATTTGAGTTATAGATATTAAAAAGTGTTAAAAAAACAAACAAAAAAACATAGGTCACTTTTATGTCCCAGTGGATATTTTTTTATTTTTGTGATATAAAGTTCACATTAAAACTGTCTAGTAAACTTCTAACCATCAAACGCCTGTTATCTGGAGATTTTTATTGTTTTACCCTCATCCAAGATCTTGAATTGCCTCAGCTGTACTTTTGTCAAATTATGCAAAAAAAAGAGTGAACATTTTATTTAATTATGTGCATTTAGGCTACATAAAATACTATCTATGAAAATAGTCTCATCAAGACGGGGTTTTCTAATGCAAAACGTGTTTAGAATGTCATTTCCATCAAAATATATGTTACTAAACAGTAACACAATACATGATTTGGTGAAAATGACTGAGCAAAAAATATTTTAAATGAAAATTATTCATGTATGTTCACTGATGGACATTGTCACGCTCTTAAAAATGAAAATGAATATTTTTTCTTTTTTTTTTAAGAATTGCCGTAATGCCAGAGAAGAACCTTTTTTTTTTTTTTTGGTTCATCAAAGAACCTTTTAGTGAACAATTCTTTAAAGAAGTTCTTGTGTGAAGGACATTTTAAAAGAACCATTTTCCAATAATAAAGAACCTTTTGTGATTCTTTAAATGAAAAAAGAAAAGAAAAATCTGTCATTATTTCCTGGCCCTCATGTTGTTCCGAACCCATACGACTCTCTGTCCCTCCATTGACAGCCACGCAACTACCACTTTAATGCTTCAAAAAAGTTCATAAAGAGATCGTAAAACTAACATGCATGAATTGAACGGTTACTCAATTTTCTGAAGAAACTCAATCGCTTTATTTGATGAACAAATTTTATTTAGGCTTTTATTCACATTTAAACATTTTTGGGTGAAATATCCCTTTAAAGATTGTTCATGGATCCATAGATGCCAGTATTATTTTTAAGAGTGTACCGTAACCAAATTCACTTCACTTGTGAGAGTGTTTGAGTATCTAAGTACCAATAACTGAAAAAACATCCTGTTTTGAAGTAAAATTAGATTATTTTTAATTATTCACATTTAAGCATTTTTGGGTGAAATATCCCTTTAAAGATTGTTCATGTATCCATAGATGCCAATAATGAACTACTATTTTTAAGAGTGTGCTGTAAACAAATTCAATTCACTTGTGAGAGTGTTTTAGAAGTATTTAAGTACCAATAATTGAGAAAAACACCCTGTTTTGAAGTAAAATTAGATTTAATTCAGGCTTTTATTCACATTAAAGCATTTTTGGGTGAACTAGGCTATCCCTTTAAAGATTTTTCATGTATCCATAGATGCCAATACTATTTTTAAGAGTGTACTGTAGTAACCAAATTCACTTCACTTGTGAGAGTGTTTTAGGAGTATTTAAGAACCGATAATTGAGAAATCACCCTGTTTTGAAGTAAAACGGCATGCAACAGCAGTATGACAGTGATTTAAGAGTGTAAATATGACAGTACCTATGTGTTGATGTGCTCATATGTTCATATGTGACTAATGCACCGGTCATGTATGCACTGCCAGCCTCAGTCACGCATCTCGTGTTCCAGCTCGCGGTTTGCGTGTGTTTCTGTGTCTCTGCGTCGCATTGAGCGGGTTCGCGTTGCGTGGGAGTCACGCGCACATAGAAACACGGATCTGAACCACGCACTTCACCCACATCAGCCCTGACAGACTGTAATTATGACACAGAATACCACAACACTCTCAGAGCCGCAGTACAACAGCATGTCAAAGTGCTGCAGTCAAACCACGCATGATACCACTCAAATAATCGTAATAAAACAAAGGGAATCAGAAAAACGAGTCGTGTTTACTTACGCGTTCCGGAGACCAGGACGCGGGATAAAACACTCACATCCTCAAACGCACTGATGTATGTGAACCTCATCAACCCACCCGCGACAACAGCAACAGTTTCAGACTGGCGTCAGTGGAGACGATTCCAAAGACTGACGCTAGTCACAGACACGCCCCTTCGTGGGAGATTCACCAATCAGGAGACCAGTAGCCCGATGTGGGCGTGGCAAACAGTGGCAGCAGAACCACTGTAATATAATATAATATAATATAATATAATATAATATAATATAATATAATATAATATAATATAATATAATATAATATAATAATGCAATGTAATTCAATAATGTAATATAATAATATTTATTTAGAGGTTTTATTTAGGGGTTTTCACTTTCAGTGAATTTCGATTTGTAAATTAATATATATGTATATACAGTAGGTTCCTATATATAAACCTGTTTGTCAAATACAGGAAAAACAGTAATATTGTGAAATATTATTACAATTTAAAATAACTGTTTTCTATGTGAATGTATAGTAGCCTAAAGTGTAATTTATTCCTGTGATCAAAGCTGAATTTTCAGCATCATTACTCCAGTCTTCAGTGTCACATGATCCTTCAGAAATCACTCTAATATGATGATTTGATGATCAAGAAACATGAAGGCCTACTATTATTATCATTAGTGTTCAATTCATATATTACATACATTTTTAAAAATGCATGACACATATACATTGAAAGCACTGGTTTATATTGGTTATGGATTGCCATAAATTTCACCTGTTCGTGTATTTGCGCCTTCAGATCAAATCACTCACACCACCTAGTGGATATATGAAGGACAGCGATTATTTTCAAAGATGACAGACGATGAATAAAGGAAAGATTGATAAAATAAATTGAAACATTAAATTTTTTTTAATAAAATAAAAAATTGTAGAAAAACAATGCATGTTCTGTCATTCACAGATGTTTACACACCGAGACTGATACTGTATTTAAAATAGTCTATAATAACTATTTTTAGTAAATGTTAGATTTTAAGAGTTTTACTTTCATTTCTGGCCTTTGACTATGATGCTATTTTAAATCCAGTCTGTCTCAGCATCGGGTTTTGGAAGACAAAATAAATAAACTAAAAGACTGGAAACGTTCAGAATGGATTAGCCTGGATGAGCTTTAGTGGAACAGAAGCACTTCTGAAGTGGCATTTAGGTGTTTCTACACAGGCTGTTACATGCATGAATGCATTTACACAGCACTTACAGCTGTGTGCTTTGATACTACGGGCTGAAGTGGGTCAAAAGTGCGGCATTTACGTCTTTACACAGAATTATGAGCAGTCTTAAAGGTAGGGTAGGTCATTTCAGAGAGACTAGCAATAGCATGCTAGCTTTGAAAGCATTTCTTTCTTACTTATGTTTACTTACAATTTGTTTTATGCACCATTCTATATGCATATAAGTTGTTGGAGAAAATATGGAAAATCATAGGTAGGCTATTTGAGCTGTTGTTGACTGTGAACATATAGCTACAAGTATTATGCGATTAAATCTCAACATAATTAAAGTCCCACATCAATAATTGTATCCCTTTAAACTAATCTTTGATCACCAAAATTACATATTTAAATGTTTTTTTCCTTGAAAAAAATTCTTCATGTCTTGAAATATTTTGAATGTAACTCGACACCCTTCCCTCATTTAGTATACACGGTTCTATGAATATGCAAATTATCCCCGCCTCCACTGGTTGACGATCACACGTTGATCTGATTGGTTACAAGGTAGTTTGTGACGTCAGAAACACCAGCGATTTCAAAGCGTGTTTTTGAGACTGTCTTTGGTTCACTGCAGTTTTAAGGAGGAAATACTCAGCAATGCTGTCGACTTATGAATTTACACATGGTTTGTCTTAAAGCGTATTAAAAACACCACATAGACACATAAACAACATTAAAAGCTTGATTTTCACCACAGGGGGACTTAAATTTATCATAGACTAGAGTTAAGCTGTGACGTCACAATCAAGTTGAATTGTGGGTAGACAGTGTTGGGGGTTACGCATTATAAGTAACTTGAGTTACGTAATGTAATCAGATTACTTTTTCAAGTTAAACCATTACTTTTAAATTTACAACAAAATATCCAAGTTACTTTTTCAAATAAGTAATGCAACTTTTGTTTTTCCATGTATTGACTGACAGCTCTCCTTCATGAGAGAAATCATGAGTTCACAGGCGTCGTCGTGTTCGCTGCGTAAACATGATCGTTATTAAAAAGTTTTAGAATAAAAGTATAGGCATTTACTCATCTCACTTACACACACACAAAAAAAAGATTCACTGTTACACAAAATTTATAAAAACAGTGAAATGCAAAAAAAAAAAAATGCAATACCAGAATATTACCAAACCTGCAATAATTAAATGTAAAATTATAGAGCTACATACTTTATGTATTTAATCTCACTTTAGTAACCAATGTCTTTGCTGCTGACCTTTGATAAGCAAAATAAGCAAAAAAAAATTTTTTAGATAAACCACATTTGTGTTTCATGTTTAAAAAATGTTCTTGAATGTTATCGTGTTGAACTTTCTTCTCCTCCATCTTAATCTTCTTCAGTCCAGAATGGCAGAACAGCTAAAGGGTTTTTTTTTATTTTTTTTACTGCGCCCTATTACTGTACTGAATTTATATATTTTTCAGCATGAGGCTTATTCATTTCACTTTTGGTGAGAAAGGGTGTTATTAAAACACAACCCATCCCAGGTAAGAAAAAGTAATGCATAAAAAAGTACTTTTTTAGGGAGTAACCCAATATTGTAATGCAGATGATTATGTTCTTTTGAATAGCTCATGGAAATGAGCATCTTGACCTTCACAACCCAACTGACTTAAAGTCAATGATTAGTTGTAAATCCACACACTGTACATCAAGTGTACAACAAGTCCAAGTTTACCTTATATCTTATAATGTCAAAGAGATACACACCAACTACATCTTATAAACTACAATGAACATGAGCGCAATACTGAACAAACAGAACAATACAACAACTTATAAATCAACTTATAATAAAAAAGTCACATGCACACACACACACACACAATTTCAATGTTATTATAGCCTATTTTAGTACTATTCAATCTTCATTAACTGATTAAATAGTCTAAACACGTCAGAATGGGACCTGTAAGGATCATGTTATTATTTATAGGCAAACTGTAATGATTGGCTAAACATTCAAGATTAATAGTAAAAACTCAATGAAAGGCTTTCACAATGTCCAGCAGAATAAACGTGTGCGTATGAGAAAGCGAGCGCGCAACGCTGGTCTGGTTCTGCGCATGCGCAGTTCTGACCCCAAACATGGCGACAGAGAGCTGTGAAAAGTGCTGAATTCTGACTACATTTCGACAAATTTGCGAAGGTTGGTCGACATTTCTACACTTATTTTATTTTCTTGCATACGTTATGCGCTTGCTCGTTATGTCAGATTACAAATAAGTGCTTTTTTAAAGTCTGTATGTGATGATTTAGGCGTTTGTTTTGCCTGATGTTCAACTCTTTCTGTGCCAGTGGCGATTATTCATGTTGTTATATCAGAAGTATTTGTGGATCCGAGCGAGACTGATAAAATAACGCGTGTTTGTGTTGTGTTTCGTTGCTTTTGATCATTATGATGTTGATGATGTGTATGATCAGTGGTGTGTCGTCATCGCTGATGACGTTTCCTTTATTTCAGATGTCAATCTCAGGCGTATGTAAACACTCAGATAGCGATCTTTAAATCTCAGATACATTATTTATCTTATTTTCCTATCAGTAATGGATATATCTCCTTACTTTGACAGCTCACCCAACAGATAACATTTACAAAGTTTACGCTAACATGATGTGCTGAAAAGAACGACAGAATTTACCATGTTTTACTATGGTATTCTTTGAATTATCTAGAAGTACCATATAAATGTCTTGAAAAATAAATAATCATTCAATACTAGGTTATAAATTAGATAATGTTAGTATCATGGTACTGGCTCAGTAAGGTTAAAACAGGAGAAAATACTTTTTTACATTAATTCTGTTCATTGTTTTTAATTCGTGTGGTTCTGATACTAAATATTTTCATACTTAATAACTGTTATCTGTATGATACAGTCTTATGTGAAACATTATTTCAATACTTGAAAGAGTATTTGACAATGAGTGTATTTGTTACTAATTTATTACTACACATAGGGACGCTCCGAAATGGAAAAATTTGGCTGATATCGATAACCGATAATTCTTTATATTTTATAACCGATAATCGGTATATTGGCCGATAATATTCATCTGAAATGTCTCAGCTGAAGATGATAATCTGTTATTTATGTGCTTTAACATATCGGCCTAATTTTCTAATCGGGTCAATAACGATAACATTAAAAATTAACATATATCGGCTGATATTTGTTATTATTTGTTACTAATTATACAATAATAAAATATATTTAGTATAGCACTATATGCAATAATAAAATGTTATATGTTATACTTTTATTTATTTATTTATTTGTAATTAAAACAAATTTAATGTTATTGCTTATATATATATATTTTTTTTTTTTTACATATAATAATAATGAAATATGTTTACAAATTATAGTATTAATCCGTTAAAGTTCTTCTGTATTATTAGTGTTTTTGTTTTTCAAAATGTAGCGTAATTATGTTTTTGTGTCAAAAATAAACCATAAGAGATCAAATTTTTCATAATCATTCATCATTTATTGTGAAAAAACCATATAAATTAATAATAAATGAACATTGGATTTCCTTCAAACAGTGTAAGAAACTTTCACAATCTTCATCTGGTTATTTTTTCGTGACAGTGACGGCAAATGCAAAGTTACCATGTTTTTATCATAGTAAAAATAACTAGTGGTTTTTAGTGGTTAATAGATTAAACATTGGTTCGTAGATTCAACATTTAATATAGTAGCATCACTGTAAAATGTTCATGTTATCTGTGTGAGATAATGGGCTTGTGCAGATGTTTGTTTGTGATGTAAATTTCTCTTTAGTATTTTGTCTGTGTGTCAGAGCTGTAATTAATATTCTGTTCAGGTGGAGGTTGTTTGTGTTGAATATAATACTAATTTGGTCTCATGTTCAAAGATGGAGAGTGCTTCTGATGGAGAACAGAGAGAGAGAGAGAGAGGGAGGTTTTGTTTCTCACTGAGGCAGGAACACGTGCTGTATGATGCAAACTGCTTGAAATCAAACATGGAAATAAAAAAGGAGTGCTGAGGGCGTGTTTGTTTTTTGTGAATGATGAAAAGCTAGAGAAAGTCAGATAAGCCCCGCCCACCACACCCAATGACACCTGCATCAGCCAATAAGCCCCGCCCACCACACCCAACAGGCTTGTTCGACTTGAACCGGCGCTGCACAGACTGATCGGTTTATGACATCAAAGTACCGCGAGAGCAATTCAAAAGCATAAGGAGCCGTCTACTTTCTATTCGCTCTCGCGGTACTTTGATGTCATTCACCGATCGGTCTGTGCAGGTTCAAGTCGAACAAGCCTATTGACACCTGCATCAGCCAATAAACCCCGCCCACTACACCCAATGACACCTGCATCAGCCATAAGCCCTGCCCACCACACATATGACACCTGCATCAGCCAATAAGCCCCGCCCACTACACCCAATGACACCTGCATCAGCCATAAGCCCCGCCCACCACACATATGACACCTGCATCAGCCAATAAGCCCCGCCCACTACACCCAATGACACCTGCATCAGCCATAAGCCCCGCCCACCACACATATGACACCTGCATCAGCCAATAAGCCCCGCCCACTACACCAATGACTCCTGCATCAGCCAGTAAGCTCCGCCCACCACACATGACACCTGCATCAGACAATAAGCCCCGCCCACCACACATGACACCTGCATCCGCCAATAAGCTCCGCCCATCACACCCAATGACACCTTTATCAGCCAATAAGCCCCGCCCACCTGTATGTTACTTTTTAGCCGCGGGTGATTGGAACAAACCATTTTAGTAAAGCAGTTCTCTAAAATGAAATGATTAAACAAACTAAGCTTTTGTTTTTTAATAATTTCTGGATGTTGTCGGGTGAATAAGAGGGCAGATCTGGCTGCTGGAATGTTATGATTATGGATGAAATATTTCAGGAATGGGATGCCTTAGGGAATGCTGGGATATGTTATGATAAACACTCTTGGGTGAGTCGGAGAGAGGTTTGTTCATCTCTACAACTCGTGCTTTATTTAGTTATAATGTTAATAGTAATTTTAATGTTAATTACTTTATATTTAATGTAATTCAATATAATAATGTGTATGTTGTTTGCTTTATGTTCAATATTTAATAAATGATTTATAAAATTGCAAAAAAAATTTTATCAATTGATTACAAATATTTTATGTCAAATCTAATTAATGTAATTAAGTGTGTGCTAAGATTAATAAGTAAAAAACATATTTTAAGATTTTGCACAGAGTGGATCTCTCAAGTGTCTTTGTAATTTGTTCATAAAACTATTTTTACTGTAATTTTACATCGAATTCAATTCTAAATATTGGACAGTTTTTCTCAAACTGATGTGGTGAATTGAATCTTCAGATGACATTCAAACTAAAACAAATTTTTTATGTAAATTGTTACATGCAGTTTTTGTTTGAATGATTTACAGATTATTTTTGTTAGTTTTAGGTGCTGTTTAAATTATTTTTATCAAAATATTTAAACAGAATAATTGATTATTAAAAATGTTGCAGGAATATAATGACACCTAACTTTTCCTAAAAAGTTTTTCCTAACTTTTGGACATTGCCAAAACAAATTCCTAACTTTTGGACATTGCCATTTTACATACATTTGTGCAGTGAATTGAATATTTGCATTATTATTATTTTTTTATATGTAAATCGTTCCAATAAATCCATTCACAGTTTGTGTTCGGATGAAGGATCAAGTACTTCGTTTTTTTTACATACACTAATAAAAATGTAACAAATGTAGTTTTTTTCTACATTAAAAACAAGAATTCAGGCAAGAATAATAAAAAAAGAAAATTCTATATTAGTACTCAATTCAATCTTGTAGAAATTAAATCTTTAACTTATATGTATATTTTACTTGCAATTGTTTATGTTGAGTAAGTTAGAAAATGAAGTAAAACCTACTCAACTTTCTGATACTGGTGTTCCCATCATGCACTGGGGCATGACTAATTAATAAGGTTGCATTTTCACTATTTTATAGTTATATTTACACTGTTTAATTGTTACTTTTGTGGTTTTGTGACATCTGGAGTTCATTTTCTTCTCAAAATGACCCAATCATACACAAAAACTATGATTGTTGTCTTACAAAGCGTAGCAAGACATTTTTTTTAGGTAACCAGTGCACTTTAAAAGCACGGCTTTATTCAGTTCTAACATTGTTTGAGAAAAATGTACAAACAAAGAGTGAGGAAAATGTACTTGAAACAAGAGTATTTCAAAGTAAAAACTTCAAATGAATTCAAGTAGAAATTACTCAACAAACTCTCAATGTACTTATTTTCTTTGTTAATTTTTACATGACTTAGTTAATGTGAAATTTACTAAAAATACGAGTACAAAAACATGCAAAAGAAAAATTAAGTCAATTTTACTTGTTTTTTCTCAGTGTAGTTTTCGTTTGAGGGTAAATCCTAAATCAAATACTATCCTGAGAGCGTCATCTTCAGTGTCTCAAACAAAACTCATGAATCTCACAAACTTTGTCAAGTCCAGTGACTAGTTCTTCTGCAGGAGTCTTTAAAGTAGCTTGTAAAATGACTTTTTCCCAGATGAAAACATTGGAGCTTGTGATTTTGAAAAAGCGTTTAAACTTAATCTGGTTTTATTACTCAAACAAAACACTGCAAACTCTCTCCTTTTGTCTGTCCGAGACAGTGTTATTTTAGGATCATTGATAAACTATTATTATAGTTTTTGTAAATATTTTGATTTAGATTTTTTTTTTTTTTTTTTTTAAGTTTTAGTAATTTTATTGTGTTTTTGTCATTATTAGTCTTTTTTTGTCTATAGTTTTTATTTAAGTTTAAGTTTATTTGAGTTTTAGTTATTTTAGTACTTCAAGTTAACTAAATGAAAATGATAAATGTGGCCTGAAATAAAGTAAGTAAGTTTTTCTATTTTATTTCAGGTAATGTTTGTTTTATTTGAAGTAATGAAAATGTAATTTATAGTGTTTATTATATTTGTATTTTTCTTGTTGTAGTTTTTTTAAAAGTCTTATTTCTATAGTTTTTTTAATTTAGTTTAAGTTGTAGTTTATTTAGTTTTAATTGTAGTTTATTTAGTTTTAGTTATATTACTTATACATTTTATTTATTTGAAGTAATGAAAAGGTTATTTTAATATCATACTATTATTAAAATGTTTTATTAATATTTTTATTTTTATATGTAGTTTTCATGTGAATTTAAGTTAAATTTATAGTCAAATTTGTAGTCAGTTTTTTTTTTCACTTTTATTTTTATTTTAGTACTTCAACTAAACAAAAATTTGAAATGCTGCCTTGGCTTGATAGCTGTAATAAAATAAGTTGAAGTTTTTAAAAATAAATATTTTATTTAATTTCAGTTAGTGTTTATTTAGTTTGAAGATTTGAGAGTGTTTTTAATGGTTTTAGTTTTAGTTCAGTGAGACGGCGGCTGCTCCTGAACAGAAACAGTGATTCTTCTGTGGCCTGAGACTCAGGAGTGAAACCTCTCCACCACATCAGCGAAGAGTCACCGTGAAAGAGAGCGATTATGCCGACAGAAAGAGCAAATGAACGACAGAACGAGAAGCTCACATGAGACCAAAGCGGAATGAACTCTTAATTGCTTGACATAAATAAGGAACTCATTTGTTCTGTCTATAATTGTCTGCCGGCATGTGGATTCAGTTTCTAATCTAATAAGACACTTGATTATCATCATATTCATGTCAGGAACGATCCGCTGGTCTTCGCTCAGTTCGGGAGATTCATTTCTTTGCTTTAGACAGGAAAGAGTGTGTTTGTGTGCTGTGGGAAGTTTCGCTCTTGAACAAGACGGCATTCAGCAGAGTGTGTGTGTGTGTGTGTGTGTGTGTGTGAGAGAGTGTGTGTTTCATGTCTCATTCGAGGGAAGCTTGACGCTCACACATGTGAAACTGAGAATCTGCAAGATCTTAATCTTTTACCTGATAAAAAGAGGAACATAAAAATGGCGTTTGGTTAATTATGCATTTTAAAGCTACTAAAGATTAAGTTGTGGCCTAAAGTGACATCCTAAGTGGATTTTTGTTTTTAATGATCCTAAAAGTTGGATTAAACCATCAAAATATGAGGTATTTATCTGACAAAATTATTTGCAACAAAATTACTGCTACAAGTTATTTTACTAATACAAAAACAATAGGATCATAGGAAAAAGCATTTGACAGCATATTCAGTTATTAAAATTTGGTTGGTTCTCTCTTGATTTTAAATGCAGTCATAATTTCTTATGTATGAAAAAAAAAATATATATATATATATTCCTGTGATCAAAGTGTCAGTCTTCAGTGTCACATGATACTTCAGAAATCAGTCTAATATGGAAACAGAACAGCATTTATTTGAAATAGAATCGTTTGTAATGTTATAAATATCTTTATTGTCACTTTTGATTAGTTTTAATGCGACCTTGCTCAATAAAAGTATTGATTAAAATTTTTTTTTTTTTTTTTTTAAATCTTCCCCCAAATGTTTGAATGGTTGTTTATAATGGTTTCTGCCTAAATATGAAATAGCATATTTCAACATTGATAATAATCATAAATGTTTCTTGAGCATCAAATCATCATATTAGAATGATTTCTGAAGGATCATGTGACACTGAAGACTGGAGTAATGATGCTGAAAATTCAGCTTTGATCACAGGAATAAATTACAGTTTACTATATAATCACATAGAAAACAGCTGATTTACATTGGAATAATATTTCACAATTATACTGTATTTACTGTAATTTTGATTGAATAAATGCAGCCTTGGTGAGTATATATTTATCAAATGTGTGGTAATTTAGTAGTATTAATGTTTAAAAAAAATGCAAAGTACTGTTCATGCTTCATGACCCATTTATAAATTGCAATATAATAAAAAAATACTCATAATATTGGAGAAATTCAAGCTTTAAACTTTAAACATTGTTTGAGAATTCACCTACTGTTTGAAATGCATCGCACTTGATTTTTAACTACTTGACGTAGCATTTTAAAAACACGCCACAAGCAGCACAAAGATGTCCATCTGACAAATCTGCATGTGTGTGTGTGTATCTCTCAGGTCGAGCGCTCGGATCTCTTCAGGAATCTCACCAGAGTTAATGGTCAACATGGGCCGAACGCTACTGAAAGGTAAAACACACACACACATTTATTTGCTTGGTCAGTGTCGTTGTGGGTTTTGGCTATTTTGCTGTTGTCGGCTGTAAGGACCTTTGCAATAACTGACATCACGTGGCGAAGTGATATGGAGCTGTAATGCGGTCAAGACCTGGATCTACTTTAGCCGTGCGTTTCCCTAAAAATAATTGCACACCTTAAAACGTTCATCAGCCAATCAGATTCAAGCATTCAACAGCCACGTAGTATAACTAATGTTATAAAACGGTTAGCTACTTCCAGTCCTTCCGATTCTATTTTAGAAACAGTTTCTATTTTTCTGCGACGCCGCGCTGGAACAACAAACACAAGCTGGGCGATGATAATCTCAGGTACTGTTTATGTGCTTTATTTACTGTTTAAAGCGTGTCATGTGACTTTGAATATCATTTAGTGCTCCAGCTTTGTAGCTGTAAAAGCAACAATGGATAATTCACCTCAGATCTTGAAATCAAACAAATGGAAATAAGAACGTTCAAACTGTGAACAAACAAGTGTATTCTTTGACAAAGATTGTTTTAGTAACTCAGCCTATGTATTTTTAATAATGTTTAAATGGTGTAATATTTGTGAATTTGATTATGTAGATAACCATTTTTTTGCGAGTGCCGTCAAGATTACTCTCTGATGCCGTGAGACTCCGCCCACACACTGTTCTGATTGGCTGACTACGCCCACACGCTGTTCTGATTGGCTGACTCCGCCCACATGCTGTTCTGATTGGCTGACTCCACCCACACACTGTTCTGATTGGCTGACTACGCCCACACGCTGTTCTGATTGGCTGACTCCGCCCACACGCTGTTCTGATTGGCTGACTCCGCCCACACGCTGTTCTGATTGGCTGTGGGTTTTGATTGATTTTGACGCATCTCGCAGTCGCGTCTAGTGTGGACAGACAAATTATTTGTCGCTGGAATCTTATCACATCACGTCTGATTAGGACACAGTGTTTGTCTCTATCTATTGGCAAAATAATGTATGTAACTTCTGTTGCTGTTCACGGTCAGGGTAGGACTATTTTTTTCCAGCGGAAGGAAGACTTTTAGTAATTTTTACTTCATGAAAGTTGCATTGATGCATGTTTTTTGGCTTTAATATTTGTATTGTGTGGGAACCGTTTTATAAAAGCACAGCCGCCTAGTGTTGTCACGGTACCAAAATTTCAGTATTCGGTACCGATACCAGTGAAAATCCACGGTTCTCGGTACCAATTTCGGTACCAAAGCTTAATTTAGATTAAATTTACATAATTATATTAAAGTGTATATCACAAAGATGGAAACTGTAGTATTAAAAACACTTTACAATAAGATTCCATTTGTTAGATAACATTAGATAAAATGACCTAACAAAAAAAACGATAGTTATATACTGTCGCAATTATTCTCCTTTAGGGGTTCATTTAAAAATACATTTTTAAAATCAAAAGTTTAAATTATTTCTGTAAACATTATTTAATGCACAATTAATGAAGTGAACAAACATGACCAATCAAGTGTTTTGTATTAAATAACATTCACAAACGTTAATTAATGTTGTAAAAATATATTGTTCACTCAATGTGTTATGTTAGATAACGCATTAAGTGATGTTAATGAATGGTATCTTATTGTAGCATTACCAAACTATACAGGAGATAAAATATGTTTTATTTGACTTGACTATACTTTTATTTAATCCAAAACTGTATTCATATTTAACTTTAAAAGGGCTTTTTAAACCTGCTAAGAGTTATCCAGCCAAGAATAAGACTAGAACTGCTTTTCTGACGGACTGATATTAATGACGGCTTTTTATTTCTCATCTCCATAAATATATCTAGTAGGCTAGTAAAGCTAATGCAAGGGCTAGAAATCAATTAATAGGCCTATGTCACACTTCCTCGTCGTCATGGAGAGCGCAGTTCGCACAAGCGTTTGTACTCCCGTGGCGTCTGTCGTTGCTATACATCCATGAACGCACATGGAAAAGCGAGCGCGCCGCTTCTATTATGAGCGCGCTTGCCGCGCGCCATTTGAAATAACCATAGACAGTATAAGAAATAACGTATCTGCACGCGCAAAAACATCAGCACCACATCAGCAGCAGCACCGCCGATCGCCATCAGCGCTTTTATGAAGAGGACGCAACTGCACGCGCTTCGGGCATGCACGCGCATCAAGTACCGGGTTTGAGAAAACCTGGTACCGTGACGTTAAAAAAAAATTAGTACCGACTTGGTACCGAAGTACCGGGTCTTTTGACAACACTACAGCCGCCCGTACCATATTGCTTACTTAACAAAAGTGACCTCACTGTAAAGTGTTACCTCACTCTGAAAACAACTCAACACTTACATTTCAAGAAGAGTATAATCAGAAATGTTCTACATGAGATTGGTGTCGTTCCTCTGCAGATCACAAAGACAGTAAGAAGGATAAAGCGGGCAGGAGTATGTCTCTCACAGGTCCTGGACCAGTCAAAGGTAACGACACACACACACACACACACACACACACACACACACACACACACACACACACACACTCTGAGTCTGACCTGAGATCAGCATAGAGACAGAGCGACAATCTGAAAACAATCCAACCGTCTCCATTGACTTTGTATTGCGTAAAGAAATGACAGGAAGCTTCTCGCAATACAAAGTCAATGGAGACGTTCTGTGATGATGATGATGATGATGATGATGATGTGTGTGTTTCTCTGCTGCAGTGACCGAGTCCTTCTCGTGGGAGGAGTATTTAAAGGAGACCTCATCAGTCCCCGCCCCCCCCAGCTGCTTCAGACAGGTCAGAGTGACATCACTGGCCCTTTTAAAGACACGTCTCTGTTCGTTCTGTACATAGAAACCACATTAACCCTATAAAGCCTACTTTAGGACACAAATAGACCTGATAAACATCCCTGAATTGCACATGATCTCCTAATTAGTGATGCATTCAAATATATGAACATTTTGGCCGATACCGATAACCGATAATTCTTTATATTTGAAAGCCGATAACCGATATATTGGCCGATAAATCTAAATCCAAATTTTATGTAATTTTTCAGAGCCTGATTACAAGAACAAAAGTCTCACCATTCAAATCCACGTCCCAAACACACAATTATGATGTTCTCGTTATAATTTTATGAAGCCGATATGACAGACATGTTGCACTTTACTGTATTTTCCTTTCTGAAGTGATTTCAATCATATTTTAAGCAATTTAAACCCATCATGTTGAACAGTGCACATCTGAAGTGTCTCAGCTGAAGGAAACAATGCATTATTTATCGGCTTTAAAATATATCGGCCTAATTTTCATATTGGGCCGATAACGATAACATTAAAATGACCATATGCTGGCCGATACCGATATGCTGGCCGATATATATCGTGCATCTCTATCTCCTCCAGTCCTTCTGTCGTCTGATTGATAGTTTAGACTTTTTTTTAGCAAGTAAAAGCCTTTTAGTATAATTGTACAAACATCCACCTTCAGCTCTTCAGTGTCTTTATGCTGTGAAATATATTATTTTTATAAAGTAAATGTAAGAATAACCTTTATATCAAGTAATATTTCAAGATTAACTTACTGGACTGAAGCAATTTCGGTTTACGTGATTATTCATACATTGTTTTTTAGAAAAATCATGAAATATATCAGATATGATCATCAGGCTTTTAAGGAAGGTTTATTTGTTCATCTCTCAATCATATGTTTTAAAACTACAGAGCTTTGATCATAAAACTAAGCATTTAAATATCATCTTAATAAGAAATTATTGGTAGATATTGATATTTA
This sequence comes from Leuciscus leuciscus, assembly GCF_965113295.1. Lineage (NCBI taxonomy): Eukaryota > Metazoa > Chordata > Actinopteri > Cypriniformes > Leuciscidae > Leuciscus > Leuciscus leuciscus. The sequence continues at coordinate 4,518,168 of NC_138742.1, forward strand.
TATGCATTTTATGTCAGTAGTCTGTTATACTGTTATAAAGATCTCATTGATTTACATTACAAGCATCAGAATTTCATCATTTCATGTCCATATTAATATCAGCATCTGCAGCAAATTGCATATTATTGCTCATTTTGGGCGTATGAATAAAACTAAGCAGATTTTTCCTTCATATTCGAATTATATCATACTAAATGAGCCATAAAAGCCTGATGTTTCCAGCATGATGCTCAACTAAAAACACATATGCAAACCTTTTTATAGAATAAAAAAAAAAAAAATGTGTAAAGGCTCAACAAACTGTTTCAAAAATGAGATTTTTCAGTCTATGACTTCATAAATGTCAGGATTTACAGGGTTAATTCTCTTTGGATGTTAATGTTGAGTGTTGATTATCCAGACACTGTTTTTTAGATGTTTCCAACATGATGCTTAACTAAAGAACGCAACAGTGTAATTATAAATGTATATTTTGTGTAAAGGCAGTTTCAAAAATCAGATTTTTTCGGTCAATAACTTTATAAATGTCAGGCTTTACAGGGTTAATTCTCTTTGGATGTTAATGTTGAGTTTGTTGGTTATCCAGACACTGTTTTTTAGATGTTTCCAACATGATGCTCAACTAAAAAAACAGATATGCAAACTTTTTTATATAATTGTTTAATATTTTGTGTAAAGGCTGTTTCAAAAAGGCAATTTTTTTCGGTCAATAACTTTATAAATGTCAGGTTTTAAAGGGTTAATTCTCTTTGGATGTTAATGTTGAGTGTTGATTATCCAGACACTGTTTTTTATATGTTTCCAACATGATGCTGAACTAAAGAGTGCAACAGTGTAATTACAAATGTATATTTTGTATAAAAGCGGTTTCAAAAATCGGATTTTTTCAGTAAATTTCTTCATAAATGTCAGGCTTTACAGGGTTAATTCTCTTCGGATGTTAATGTTGAGTTTGTTGATTATCCAGACACTGTCACTGACAACAACAAAAACACTAATGCAAACCTATTTAATAGAATTTTTAAATGTTTTGTGTAAAGGCTGTTTCCAAAATGCGATAAACATCAGGTTAATTAAAATCCAAACCCGTCTTTCGGATGTTAACGTTGAGTTTGTGTTTCAGTCTCAGTTTCCTCCCTCAAACGACTTCAAGGCGGGGATGAAGCTGGAGGCCCGGGACCCTCGTAACTCCACCTCCACCTGCATCGCCACGGTGATGGGCCTGATGGGCGTGAGGCTCCGCCTACGTCTGGACGGCAGCGACAACACCAACGACTTCTGGCGATTGGTCGACTCCGCCGACATCCAGCCAATCGGAACCTGCGAGAAGAACGGAGACATGCTGCAACCGCCACTGGGTACGGATGATGTCACTTCCCTTCCACGGCGGATCACAGTAGAGTTAATATTTAATATGAGACCAACAAGAGGGCAAATATAACTGCTGATTTGACTACGTGTCATTTCCATAGGACAGTCCGTCTCATGTCATTACCAAAGCTTAATAACTCTCCAGTGTCATTTGAGTATCATTACAATACTATCTCAGTATTTATTAATATTTTAAACTAGTTTGTATTATATTTTATGTTTGAGTTAAAGGTTGTGTAATTATGTTTAATTATGTTTGTATAACTTTTATTTTATTTTTTAGTAATTTTATTACTTTAACTTTAAGCGAAAATGAGCAAAAAATTGCCTTTTTTATATTCTATTTTATTTCTGTTAACGCTTACTTTATTTCAATTTATTTGAATGTTTTTTAGTATTTTGTTATAGTAATTTAATAACTGTGTAGACACGAGCTCACACATCACTGATACTGACATGATTCACACATCACGTGTGCATATTTGACATGCATATACGTGTAATAAAAAACACAACTGTGGTTGTTCTCACACTGCAACCCTTCCTCCGTGTATTTTAGATTGCTCAAAAGCTACAACTTTAATTTTAAATGAAAATGAGAAATTGTGCCTTTCACCGCTAACTCAAAGAAAAAGTTTTTTTTTTAATAGTCTATTTTCTTAATATATATATACACTACCGTTCAAAAGTTTGGGGTCAGTAAGATTTTTTAATGTTTTTAAAAGAAGTCTCTTCTGCTCACCAAGGCTGCATTTATTTGATAAAAAACAATAAATAAAAAAAACAGTAATATTGTGAAATATTATGACAATTTAAAATGACTGTTTTCTATTTTAATATATTTTAAAGTGTAATTTATTCCTGTGATCAAAGCTGAATTTTCAGCATCATTACTCCAGTCTTCAGTGTCACATGATCCTTCAGAAATCACTCTAATATGAAGATTTGATGCTCAAGAAACATTTATGATTATTATCAATGTTTAAAAAAGTTGTGTACATTTTTTTTTTCTAAATTCTTTGATGAATATAAAGTTCAAAAGAACAGCATTTATTTAAAATTGAATATTTTCTAACATTATAAATGTCTTTACTGTAACTTTTGATCAGTTTAACTCATCCTTGATGAATAAAAGTATTGATTTATTTTATTTATTTCCCCCAAAAATAAATATAAATTCTTACTGACCCCAAACTCTTGAACGGTAGTGTTTAATGTTACAAAAGCTTTAGATTTCAGATAAATGCTGTTCTTTTGAACTTTCTATTCATCATAGCATCATGAAATAAAAATGTAAATAACTGTTTTCAACATTGATAATAATCATAAATGTTTCTTGAGCATCAAATCATCATATTAGAATGGATTCTGAAGGATCATGTGACACTGAAGACTGGAGTAATGATGCTGAAAATTCAGCTTTGATCACAGGAATACATTATTTACTATACATTCACATAGAAAACAGCTTTTTTAAATTGGAATAATATTTCACAATTATACTGTATTTGTTTGTATTTTTAATCAAATAAATGCAGCCTTGGTGAGCAGAAGATACTTCTTTTAAAAACATTAAAAAATCTTACTGACCCCAAACTTTTGAACGGTAGTGTGTGTATATATATATATAATATTTAATTTTATCACTTCAACTTTAAGCACAAATTAGAAATTTTGCCTTCGCACATTCACAGCTAACTGAGACAAATGTTTTTTTTTTTATATTCTATTTTAATTCTATAAATGCTTACTGTGTTTCAATTAACGTTAAGGTTTTTGGTTACACTTTATTTGAAGGTGTCATTGTTACAGTGTAATTATATATTTAAGTACTGAGTAATATTAAGCAACTACATGTACTTACTATAGGGTTAGGGTAGGATTAGGGTTTGGTTGAGGGTTAGTTACATGTAAACTACGGTAAGTACATGTAACGTAACAAGGACACTGTAAAATAAAGTGTTACCAGGTTTTTTTATATTTTTAGTTTTAGGTGTAGTTATTTTAATGTGATTAATTGTGGATAATAATTCCGTCTCTCTCTCTGATTTCCTCAGGCTTCAGGATGAACGCCTCATCATGGCCCATGTTTCTCCTGAGGACCCTTAATGGAGCCGAGATGGCCCCTGCCACAGCGTTCAAAAAGGTGGCGAACCTCATTCACACGGATGATGGTGTTACATCATGCAATCACATTAAAAGGTTTTGATGACACTGGTCTTCTGTAATTCCATCAGGAGCCCCTTCGGCCGCCCCAGAACGGCTTCAAGCCCGGGATGAAACTGGAGGCGGTGGACAAGAAGAACCCGTACCTGATCTGTCCCGCCACCATCGGCGAGGTGAAGGGCGAGGAGATCTTCGTGATGTTCGACGGCTGGAGGGGGGCGTTCGATTACTGGTGCCGATATGACTCCAGGGACATCTTCCCCGTGGGCTGGTGCTCCGCCACTAAACACGGGCTACAGCCGCCCGGCAACAGCAGTGAGTGACCGATGATGACCTCGTTCATCAGACTAATGACTCGTTTAGAGGTTCAGTATCAAACGTGAACTCTACAAGCTAGGTTAAACACATCGCACAAAAGTATTCGGCCTATAGTCCAAACAAAGTCTGTCTCTGCCACAGAATAAATAGAAAAAGAAGTTATTGCGACTTTTTATCTCACAATTCTGACTTTTTTTCTCGCAATTGCGTTATAAAGTCAGAATAGCCTGATATAAAGTTGCAATAGTGTGTTATAGAAGTCAGAATTGTGAGATATAAAGTCACAATTGTGAGATATAAAGTCACAATAGTGTGTTATAGAAGTCAGAATTGTGAGATATAAAGTCACAATAGTGTGTTATAGAAGTCAGAATTGTGAGATATAAAGTCACAATAGTGTGTTATAGAAGTCAGAATTGTGAGATATAAAGTCACAGTTGTGAGATATAAAGTCAGAATAGCATGATATGTCGCAATTCGGCAAATGCTGAAGTTAAATGAAGAGGTTAAATATCAAAAATGAACTCTACAACCTGGGTAAAAACACATTGCACAAAAGTATTAGGCCTATAGTCCAAACAAAGTCTGTCTCTGCCACAGAATAAATAGAAAAATAAGTTATTGCGACTTTTTATCTCACAATTCTGACTTTTTTTCTCGCAATTGTGTGTTATAAAGTCAGAATTGCGAGATATAAAGTTGCAATTGTGTTATAAAGTCAGAATTGCCTGATATAAAGTTGCAATTGTGTTATAAAGTCAGAATTGCGAGATATAAAGTTGCAATTGTGTTATAAAGTCAGAATTGCGAGATATAAAGTTGCAATTGTGTTATAAAGTCAGAATTGCGAGATATAAAGTCAGAATAGCATGATATAAAGTCAGAATTGCGAGATATAAAGTCAGAATTGCGAGATATAAAGTTGCAATTGTGTTATAAAGTCAGAATTGCGAGATAAAGTCAGAATTGCGAGATAAAGTCAGAATTGCCTGATATAAAGTCAGAATTCTGAGATATAAAGTCAGAATTGCGAGATGTTGAGCTGTCTAGTTGTGTCATGTCGTGTGCTGCTTGCATCAAGTGTGCGTCTGAAATCGCACACTGTCTGAGTTGGTACTACATTTGAATTTCAATTTACTTTGTGACCGGTAAAAAAAATGTATGTATGAAAGCTTGTATCCGCCACAGAATAAACAAAAAAAAAAAGGTAAAAAGGCTTTTTATCTCACAATTCTGACTTTTTTCTAGCAATATGCTGTTGTTGTTAACCAAAACTAAATCTAAAAGTATTGGTAGACACGGCGCTGCGCTTCTCGCCTGGTGTGCGACCCCCTTTATTCTGCATATGAATTATTTAAATGAGGAATATTGTGACTGGAATAAACTAAAGACTACAACGGAGGCGTTTCAGGGAGTTCAGGAACTGTCCTATAAAATAAAGGCAAACAAATCCCATGATGACCTGTAAACGGTGTGTGTGAACACCAGGGGGCGCAACAGCTCTCTCAAACTCCTCATGAGATCACATGACCGCCGCTGTGTAACAGTTGAAGATCTTCTGACGTCAGAGCACTCTTCTTTCAATCCAGATCACAGCTGTATGATTTTTTTTCTGTGAATTCCTCTCATGTCTGGTTATATTTTAAAGTGTCTTTCTGCAAATTCAACATCATAATTCACTTCTACTCTGATAACCATTCCCATCTGTCCTAAACTCAAACCTCGTTTGGCATTTGGGATTGAAACAAAAATATAATTTCATTAAATTAAATTTAATTTAATAATAATAAAAAAAAAACAAAGAAGAATCATTTAGCTTAGACAAGGAGCCTAATGGCCCAACAAGAGCTTTATTTCAGCTTACGAGAACCATTTTTAATATGCGTATTTAGTTAACAATAACAACATTGGTCAGCCTAACTGTCAATCATTCTCGTTGTCATGACGACCCACACAGTTACCCTGCCTTCACTGTACACAATCTCACACTGAATACTAATGATTTAATTAGGACTAACTAGGAGGGATTAATTATGATAATTGCAGTTGCTTTATTCAGTGAGTTCTGGAGGCTTTCCCAGCGAGACTGACTGCATTTGACTTGAACTTGAGGTTCATAATTCACACTGGCAATCTAGTATGTATTGTATATATACAGTACATGATTTGAACTTGCCATCTGTAACGTCACTTTTGCTACTGAAGTTTAACTTTTTGTTTTTAACATTCTCATACTCGCAAGAATGGATCGCAAAAGTAATGACAGTCTTTAGGAAACTTTATGAAGTGCCGTATTCGACCAAACAAAATCCAGGACGTTTTATAATGTTTTGCAAAATAAAAACCCATACTGAAGTCATGAATTAGCTGGGATTTAAGCCAGATCTTGTGTTTTGAATGGAGTCAGTATGAGTTATAGATGATGATATACGTGTTTCCGTTAAT